>NW_020837946.1:28424553-28506118 GCF_003676395.1 Aethalodelphis obliquidens | reverse complement strand
TTTCTTTCAGGTTGTCCATTTTATTAGCATATAGTTGCTTGTAGTAATCTCTCATGATCCTTTGTACTTCTGCAGTGTCAGTTGTTACTTCTCCTTTTTTATTTCTAATTCTGTTGATTTGAGCCTTATCCCTTTTTTCTTGATGACTCTGGCTAATGGTTTATCAATTTTGTTTATTTTCTCAAAGAACCAGCTTTTAGTTTTATTGATCTTTGCTATCGTTTCCTTCATTTCTTTTTCATTGATTTCTGATCTGATCTTTATGATTTCTTTCCTTCTACTAACTTTGGGGTCTTTTTGTTCTTCTTTCTCTAACTGCTTTAGGTGTAAGATTAGGTTGTTTATTTGAGATGTTTCTTCTTTCTTGAGTTAGGACTGTATTGCTATAAACTTCCCTCTTAGAACTGTGTTTGCTGCATCCAATAGGTTTTGGGTTGTCATGTTTTCTTTGTCATTTTTTTCTGGGTATTTTTTTATTTCTTCTTTGATTTCTTCAGTGATCTCCTGGTTATTTAGTAGTGTATTGTTTAGCCTCCATGTGTTTGTATTTTTTACAATTTTTTTCTTGTAACTGATATCTAGTCTTATAGCGTTGTGGTTGGAAAAGATACTTGATACAATTTCAATTTTCTTAAATTTACCAAGGCTTGATTTGAGACTCAAGGTGTAATCTATCTTGGAGAATGTTCCATGAGCACTTGAGAAGAAAGTGTATTCTGTTGTTTGGATGGAATGTCCTATGAATATGAATTAAGTCCATCGTGTTTAATGTGTCATTTAAAGTTTGTGTTATCTTATTTATTTTCATTTTGGATGATCTGTCCATTGGTGAAAGAGGGTGTTAAAGTCCCCTTCTATTATTGTGTTATTGTTGATTTCCCCTATTATGGCTGTTAGCATTTGCCTTATGTATTGAGGTGCTCCTATGTTGGGTGCATAAATATTTACAATTGTTATATCTTCTTCTTGGATTGATCGCTTGATCTTTATGGAGTGTCCTTCTCTGTCTCTTGTAATAGTCTTTATTTTAAAGTCTATTTTGTCTGATATGACAATTGTTACTCCAGCTTTCTTTTGATTTCCATTTGCATGGAATATCTTTTTCCATCCCCTCACTTTCAGTCTGTATGTGTCCCTGGGTCTGAAGTGGGTCTCTTGTAGACAGCATATATATGGGTCTTGTTTTTGTATCCATTCAGCCAGTCTATGTCTTTTGGTGGGAGCATTTAATCAATTTACATTTAAGGTAGTTATCAATATGTACGTTCCTATTCCCATTTTCTTAATTGTTTTGGGTTTGTTATTGTAGGTCTTTTCCTTCTCTTGTGTTTCCTGCCTAGAGAAATTCCTTTAGCATTTGTCATAAAGCTCGTTTGGTGGTGCTGAATTCCCTTAGCTTTTGCTTGTCTGTAAAGATTTTAATTTCTCTGTTGAATCTGAATGAGATCCTTGCCGGGTAGGGTAATCTCAGTTGCAGGTTTTTCCCTTCCATCACTTTAAATATGTTCTGCCACACCCTTCTGGCTTGTAGAGTTTCTGCTGAAGGATCAGCTGTTAACCTTATGGGGATTCCCTTGTATGTTATTTGTTGCTCCTCCCTAGCTGCTTTTAATTATTTTTCTTTTTATTTAATTTTTGATAGTTTGATTAATATGTGTCTTGGCATGTTTCTCCTTGGATTTATCCTGTATGGGACTCTCTGTGCTTCCTGGACTTGATTGACTATTTCCTTTCCCATGTTAGGGGAGTCTTCAACTATAATCTCTTCAAATATTTTCTCAGGGCTTCCCTGGTGGCACAGTGGTTGAGAGTCCACCTGCCGATGCAGGGGACGTGGTTCATGCCCCAGTCCGGGAAGATCCTACATGCCGCGGAGCGGCTGCGCCTGTGAGCCATGGCCACTGAGCCTGCGCGTCCGGAGCCTGAGCTCCGCAACAGGAGAGGCCACAACAGTGAGAGGCCCGTGTACCCCCCCCCAAAAAAAATTTTTTTCTCAGTCCCTTTCTCTTTTCTCTTCTTCTTCTGGGACCCCTATAATTCAAATGTTGGTGCATTTAATGTTGTCCCAGAGGTCTCTGAGACTGTCCTCAATTCTTTTCATTCTTTTTTTTTTTTATTCTGCTCTGCAGTAGTTGTTTCCACTATTTTATCTTCTAGGTCACTTATCTGTTCTTCTGCCTTAGTTATTCTGCTATTGATTCCTTCTAGAGAATTTTTAATTTAATTTATTGTGTTGTTCATTATTGTTTGTTTGTTCTTTAGTTCTTCTAGGACCTTGTTAAACGTTTCTTGTAGTTTCTCCAATCTATTTCCAAGATTTTAGATCATCTTTACTATCAATACTCTGAATTCTTTTTCAGGTAGACTGCCCATTTCCTCTTCATTTCTTTGGTCTGGTGGGTTTTTATCTTGCTCCTTCATCTGCTGTGTGTTTCTCTGTCTTCTCATTTTCCTTAACTTACTGTGTTTGGGGTCTCCTTTTTGCAGCCTGCATGTTCGTAGTTCCCATTGTCTTTGGTGTCTGCCTGTGGGTAAGGTTGGTTCAGTGGGTTGTGCAGGCTTCCTGGTGGAGGGGACTGGTGCCTGTGTTCTGGTGGATGAAGCTGGATCTTGTCTTTCTGGTGGGCCGGGCCACATCTGGTGTTGTGTTTTGGGGTGTCTGTGAACTTAGTATGATTTTAGGCAGCCTCTCTGCTGATGGCTAGGGTTGTGTTCCTGTCTTGCTCATTTTTTGGCATGGGGTGTCCAGCACTGGAGCTTGCTGGTCATTGAGTGGAGCTGGGTCTTAGCATTGAGATGGAGATCTCTGGGAGAGCTCCTGCCGATTGCTATCACGTGGGGCCTGGAGGTCTCTGGTGGACCAATGTCCTGAATTCAGCTCTCTCATCTCAGAGGCTCAGGCCTGAGAGCCGGCCAGAGCACCAAGACCCTGTCAGCCACATGGCTGGAGAATATGGGCTATGAGTTGGGTGTCTGCCATTGCCCTCTTGTAGCTGTGTCTCAGCTGTCTCCAAAGGTCACCCAGGTATATTGGGTTATTCCACCATTCCTTAGAATTTGCACATGCCAGTCTGGGATTCGTAGATGTCCTCCTGATACTCTTCATTGAAATACCTATATTCATGGTGGTGAGAGATATGCTAATAGTGTTTGCTGTCTTCAGTTCAGAGACTGGGACAGTCTGAGCCTTCATGTGGCCACGTCAGGAGCAGCTGGCCAATGATCCCAAAGTGATAACCTGTCAGATTCCAACAAGTCTTTCTGCAGCCCCCAAGCAGCCACTCCACTCAGCTGCAGCACTCTGACTGGGGAACTCGCTGGGACCCTCAAATGAGGATTTCTGCCAGCCCTAGAGCCTGACTTGCCCACCCAGGCAAGGAGCTGAGGAGAGCATCTCCCAGCCCCATCTCACCAGAGGAGCAGACACCTGGAAGCTGCCCCAATAGAAGAAGTTTTGCACCTCACTTTGGACTTTGTGTGTATGTATGATAAGCATCTTGGACTGAGCTCTTTTAAGTAATATACTGTTCCTCAAGCCCTTCTAGATGTTGCAAGGTTACAGGATCCTTATTACAAACTATAAAGTCCAGAAGAAGAAACTGAAACCCAGAGAAGTAAAGTAACTTGCACAAGGACACACAGCTAGCAAGTAGCAGAGCCAGGATTCCAGCCCAGGGCTGCCTGACTCCAAAGGCTGTGTCTCAGTCACCACACAACACACTTCTCACTAATGGAAACCCTCCTGCTATGCTTCCTCTGCCCCACTGATGTACATGGACTGTATAAAAATTCAAATTTCATCATTCTTTTTAAAACAGTTATTTGTGTTGATGGTGTGTTTATTCACATATTTCTAGGTGCACCATAATATTTGAAATAACTTTTTCCACTATTCATTTCACATTTATTCAACACATAGCTCCTGAGTCCCTAAGCCAAGCTAGGTATTGTGGCGGGTGCTTTAGGAAGTCACAGTCCAGTGGAACAGATCACATTGAAATGAAAATAAGTGCTTGGTTTCCCATTGTACAGTAAGGCGTAACCAAGAGATTAGAGCTTGCTTATTGAGCTGCAATCCAAAACCACATTATTGGGCTATAATTTCCTATTTGATTGACAAGAAAGGACTGAGCAACTGGCCCAAGGTCAAGCAGCTAGTCAGCGGTAGTTCGTTTCGCTTACTTTATTGTCTCTGACATACCAGGTTTTCATGATTCACCCTCCCTTAATAGCCTTATGTAATGTTCAAAACATATTTTATGTTTTACAGACATTTTTTAAATTTAAGGCCAAAGAAGCAAAAGCGTCAAAAGCTAACATTGAGCTGGATCACATTTTTACTGCCAGCTTTAAGGACGGCAGAGAGCCTACAAGGTTTGGCTTTCCCCCAAGCATGTTTCCAGGCTATGGGAGCACTTAATTCTGTCCTAAATGCATGCTGTGTCCTCATCTCCTCAGTAGCCCTCTATCTGGGCTAAAACTTAATTGGTTTGGGTTGGGTAATTCATAGTGCCTCATTAGGGCATCAAAACACATACTAGGCTCTCTAGTAATTTTCTCCCCTGAAAGAACATTGATTGCCTCCTTCATTGGGAAAGGAATTAGCTAAAGGACTCTTGGGTTTGTGCAAAGAGATTAAGCCCACAATGGATAATTTCAAAGTATATTGTACAAGCAGATTTCTTTGAGCCCATCTGCTGATCAGTTTTCTCTTCTCTTGCTAAAACTTCCTGCACACCTACCCAACAGCAAGTTGAGTGTTAGTTACCTTGCAGAAATTATATAAACTATAAGTATTTTAGTTTTCCCTTGCCAGTCTCCCAGTTTTCTTTTGTCTGAGATGAGCTTTGTTAATGCACTGATAGGAAAACCACCAAAAAGTGGCTTTTCTGCTGAACTTGATTATTAATTACTCTGCTTCCCACTCGCAATAACAGGCTGGGTCAGTGCCTATCCATATCCACTCACCTCTACACATCAAAGGATGCTAACTGCAAATATCTGCAATTCTCTACTTAGGTTTTCTGGTTTCAAGAGATGGGTCTCCTATAGGACAAGCCTAAAGTGCTTGAGGGTTGATGCCCCTGGAATCAACAAATGACAGAGAGTATTTGGTGGATATACATCCCAGCTTCCTCAACTCTCAGTTGGGATAGTTTTGAGGTATATTCTACACTGTCTTCCAGGGTTCCTAGGCGGAACAAGCTCCAGTTACCCAAAGTGATGACTAGCCTGAAAATGCACCCTTTATTGGCCTCGTTCCTTCCTGTCCCACTTACTCACTCCACTACCAGTGTTTCCTAGGCTCACCTCTCAAAAATATCATCTCTACTTGACTCCTTGTCTCAGGGTCTGCTTCTGAGGATCATACGGGAAAATACTTGGGATTGTCCTGACAATATTTGACTTCCACCATCTGACATTTAAATCTTGAAGCCATTGAGATGCTATCCTGCTGTGGTGCAGTGGAGCTTTCTCAGTTGACTCAGTGTTCATCCTACAATCCAGACATACCTGGATCTGGGGTTGGATCTGGGGACTAATGGAGTAAATTCACCAGGAGCCTTTTTTCATTAAGGTTCAAGGAACTTCCTGGGAAATAACTTACCCTAAAAGAAGAAAGAGTTGAGCCTTACCAAGTTGGTCCAAAGACTTTAGATCAGTACTGGTGGGAGGAAGGGATGTGGGTTGAGACAGTATTGAGTAGTATGTTAATATACCTTCTACATTCTCATAGGCAGGACATCCTTACTCCATACCCATGATCTTCTGAAGGCCCTCTAGTGGAGAATGGTGAGGGCGAGGAGAGGGAAGGCAATGAAAAAGAGGGAGAAAAATAAACTAGAATATATGAAATGGCTGCTTTCCTTACAGTTGCTAAAGGAGGTCAAAACAGAAACTTGCTCTTCTTTTTGTTATTGTATCCTAGTTTTATCCTCAGATCAGTGTGTCATGGGGAAATATTAGTAAAACTTCGATCAGCTTCTCATAAATATAACTTTCTTGATAGAAGCCTGGCTTGGTACAGCAAAGACATCTAATTCCTAAAAACCTACCAACTCTTCTCTCAACATCATATTCTGGGACTTTCCTACTGGAAAACAAAATAAAGCCATTCCCTTCTCTCCAGTCATACAAATTATGCATTGGGCATATTGCCACTGATAGTCTCAAGAGGGCTGACCTGCTGGCTTGCTCTCTTATCCCTTGCTTTCCTATAAAACTGATATGACCCCTAGTATCAGCATGAACAAAATTGTGAATGGGACCTCCTCATGGCTTATGGATTCTGAATCCTCCAGGAGCATCCCACAATGCCCCTGTCTGTTGGTTTTGCCCTTGAGTATCTAATTTAACTGACAAATCTGAAGAATCACATGGAAGCAGCCACCTCCCCAGCGACTTCACAGATGGGAACCCCACAGTGTGTAAGTTATTCCAGCAAGTTTGACATTAGCTTATGTTGAACATTTTCCTGACAGGTCTGCTCATTTCTTAACAGCATAAAACAACTCACTGTTATTAGGCATGAGTCTCCCTTGACTTGATAAATACCATGGCCCTATTTCTGGCTGTTTTTATGGACGTCCTAAAGGCATCTGAATATGGCATTTTACATTTGGCAGACGCTGATCAACAACAATTTTTTCTAATGAGTCTTGGAAGCCTCAGCCTTAAATGCACAGGGTCAAATATTCCAACAAGTGAAGGATATCCAGCTCTACGGACAAGTGCACTTTTGAGGGTGAATGGAGGTAGGGAGGACATTCATATGGCCTGAGCACATGTGGGCATGTTTTGCAAAATCAACTTAGCTGCAAATTTAACCTGAAATCAAATCATGTCTTGACATTATGCCTGGCAGGCATTATATAGTTGTTAGTTTCAATCACAAGAACAATTACTTCAAGTTATGATACAGACCACTTTTTAAATTCCTCAGGCCAGCAAAGTCTTCCTAGGATACAGCTAGCTGCAAAAAAATCAGTAGATGAAAGAAGTGCAATACTTTAAACTTTCAGCTTTTATTAACATTTTGTCAGTCAATTGGCAACAGGCACAGAGACCTGGCACTACACCAACACCATGTGCATGGTGCCGAGAGAGTGCAAATGAATGCGGAAGACATGACCCGTGGGCTCAGAAAACGTGGTCTACATAGAGAGTCAGAGCTTACTGAATAAGCATACCCCAAACTGAAGGGAGAACACAGAAGTCTATGTAAAGACGAGATAATGAATGCAAAGCACTTAGTTCCATGCCAGGGAGACCCACAGTAAACACTAAAGGTGGAGTAGCTATTATGGTTATTTTATTAGAAAGCTTAAATTCATAATTACATAAATACTGAGAGGAAACAAACTCAGGTTGGAGGGGGGGAGTTCTGAGTCAGATTATAAAGGTTTGGAGATTCAGGTTGGAGCAGAGAAAACACAGGGCCCCTTCCCATCAGAAAGAGCTGATTAAGCCACAACACAGTTGCAGAAGTGAGCCGATTTTATGCAAGGGCAGCAGGTCTGGCTAATCTCAAACAAAGATTCCATCAAGGAGAAGTTAAAATAAGAGGTTATTGAGACGGGAAGGTGGGCAATCACCTTAACGGCTAGGCAGAGGAGTTTGGATTTAATAGAGTGAGAAAATAAGGATCTTTAGGCAGGCCAGCCACATAATTTTCAGAGCCCAGAGCAAAACAAAAATGTGGGTCTCCTTGTTCAAAAATTATTAAAAATTTCAAGACTGACAGGAGAGCATTAAACCAAGTGTGGAGCTCTTCTGAGCCTGAGCCCTGTGTAAATACACAGTCAGATGCCCAGGAAACCAGCCTTCTCTTTCAGAGTGTGATGGTGAGTATATTTCCCAAAGACTATGATTCTAGCATCTACTCATGCGACGCATTGAAAAGGAAAATATTTGGGGTAGAGAGATTCATAAGGTGGCTCTTTAATGTTATTTGTCAAGAAACATTGCAGAAAAAAATCTGAGAGAAGTTGACAATAGAAAAGACGTAAGGCATAAAGGAGAATGAGGGTTTGAAATCACTTCAAGTTAAGCAGGAGTATTTAAAAAAGGGAAAATACAGAAATACTGAAAGAGTGCTTTTAAATGACCAACTTATTTCATTAACTGATGGCAGTAATCCCTCTGTAAAATGTGCTGACTGATGTCCCAGGACACTGTATGCTAGCACTAGATGGAAACCCAAGAGGGGCAAAGGTTTTTGTCAGCTTTGTTCATTTCTGTACCCTCAGGAGCCCAGCATATAGTAGTGTCTGGCAAACAGTGCCTGGCATGTAGTAGTCACTAAATAAAGATTAAATGAATGAATGAATGAGCCTGTGTTGGTATACTCCTCTCTAAGAGACTCTGTGATTCTACTCTAAATTGAATTCCTTTATCCTTATCTAAAGTCAGTTACTTTCCCAAACCTGTTAATGCCACTTGTATTTGTTATTATAATCATATAAACTATTCAACTATGGAAACCAGTGAAGTGTGTCTGTGAAGAGAGTTTTTATAAAAACTTGACTGAATCATTGGAAAGACTCAATAAAGGAAGGTTATTGGGGGAAATGTTATCAATTAGATGTGGAAAACATCACAAAAGAATGGGGGAAATAAATAAAATTCTAGAATTCTTGACTCAGATTGCTTTGCTCTAAGTTCTCACTCCACTTTAAACAGCCTAAAATGGGAAACTGTAGCCTATTATGGATGTGTTCAATGCAGGAAAGACTTTGCAGCCTTCTCACAGCAGACTCAGGCTCAAAGAAAAGACCTTAGCCCTACATCAAAAGACAGATGAAAGACTGTAAGGTTACTTATTGCTACCATTTATTGAGTACCTACTATGTGTCAGGCATAATAATATCTTCTCCACTCACATTATCACTGATTTAGATGGCAACACTGCCAGGTAGTATCCTTAGCCCCATTTCATAGACAAAGAATCTATGCTCATTTGCTCAGTTAGGTTGTTATTTGCCTCAAGGCTACACAGAAAGTTCCAGAGCTGGATATAAACACAGAATCTTCTGGCTCCAAATTCCAGGATCTTTCTACCATGTAACACTTAAATAATTTGCTCAAAGTAACTGACATCTTCCTACTGTAAACCTAATTTACTTTCCATTACATCAAGTTAACTGAATATTTTAATGAACTGACCAACCACTGAGTTCTGATTGCATCAGATAAGAATAAATCAAAATAAAATTGAATAAATAGATGAATACATAAGCAAACTAACTTAAAGGAAATAAACTAAAATGTCAGCATATTAGGCCAATGGCCTAATTATAGATTAAAATTTTATGTAATATAGTTATAGATAATAGTTTATATTTATACTTTATTTTATTATTTTACACTTACATTTAACATATATTTTAATTTCTACTGACCCCATTATTTGTGTTTTCTATCCTGGGAAATCCCTTCCTGATACCAGGTTACCTGGGAGGCAAACGTAATCAGAATGCTGATTGGTGAGCACAGACTGAAAATTACTTTGGAATGATGTTCTATGCAAACTCTAGAAAAACCCAATGAAGTATCCCTACTCCATAGCCAAATACACTGCTTTGATGACCAGACAATGGTATTCCTAAATTCAGTACCCTACCACCATCAAAAGTTCCTTTGCGGTGAGGAAAGTGATGAGGAAGAAAATTGATAAGCTATATATAACAGGCAGAATGGCCCCCCCAAAGATGTCCAAGCCCTGATTCCTGGAACCTGTGAATCTGTTTCCCTATGACAAAAGGGACTTTGCAGATGTAATTAAGGTAATGGAGGCTCAGAGGCTCACCTGGATCTACATGCTCAAAAAATCAGCTATCTGTCTTGCCCCATCTTCTCAGTTCTGCTTGTCTGTGTTGACTTCATTCCCAGGTATGCTCTTCCCACAAGACGGCAAGAGAACCTCCAACAATCTGAGCATTCATCTTACCAGTTTGGTGACACCAGTGGAAAGAGAGCCTTTGCAACTCTTCCCAGAAAAGTCCTGGTGCCCTTTGGACTGCTTTTTGGCCACATCTTGAACCAATCCCTATGGCAAGAGAGAAAAAAAATATATGGATGGGTCAGCCCTGGATTATATGCCCAACACTGGAACCAGGAGGAAAGGCCGGCAAAAGTGTGTCAACAGAAAATAAGAGATGAGCGTGAAAAGTGGGCCCAGAGAAAAGTCTTTCTCCCTTTCCTCTTTCTTTTGACTTCACCATGGTCCCCACCCAGGATGCCGATTGAGGTGGTCTGTATCTTCTGCTGGGCACTCTATGACAGCTTACTTACGTACCCAGATTAGATTTGTACATCTACCTCCTTGTCATTATAACATAGGGAGTGGTTCAGTGTCCTGGACCCCGGTTTGACACCTGTACAATCCTCCCTTGATGAAAATCCTGATGCAGTTGGTTTTCCTCCAAATGTATGCAAAACACATTATGCTCCTTTGATCACAGTTATGCAAAGAACCAGATGTTTACTTTTCATTATCTTACAGGTAACAGTTGGTGTTTGAATGACCTACCTCGTACTTCACTGTCCTTTTCCTTTGAATTCTGTTTTGGGGTGTGTGTTCACATGCACAACTGTATGATTTTTCTCAGATGATTTTTCTTAGATTGAACTTAAACATACTAACATAGTGTTTTGGTTTTCTACCGCTAAAGCAACAAATTACCACAAATTTAAAGGCTTAAAACAACCCTCAAAACATTTATTATCTCCCAACTTCATGGATCAGAAGTCTGGGCAGAGCATGACTCAACTGGCTCTTCTGATCTAGGTTTCACAGATCAGATCAAGGTGTGAGCCAAGCTGCTTTCCTGTCTGGAGGCTCTAGGGAAGAATCTGCCCACAAGCTTATTCAAGTTGTCGTTAGAATTTTGTTCCCTGGGGTTGCAGGGCTGAGGCCCTGTTTGCTTAACGGCTCTCAGCCAAGGGCTGCCCTTCACTCCTAAAGGCCTCTCTTCAGGCCTCATAGGTGGTTCCTACACTCAGTACAAGCAGCAGCACTTCAAACCCTCCTCATGCTCGGAATCTCTCTGATTCTACCACGTGTCTTCGACTCCAACCAGAGAATCTTCTCTGCTCTGAAGGGCTTCTGGAATTACACTGGGCCCACTTGGATAATCCATGTCTATAATCTTAGCTGCAGATGCAAAATCCTTTTTGTTATACAAGAAAGTATATTCACAGGCTCCAGGGATCAGGGCTTGGACATCTTTGGGGGACCAGTCTGCCTTTTACATATAGCTTATCAATTTTGTTCCTCACCACTTTCTCCACTCCAAAGGAACTCATACTTCTGATGGTAAAAGAGTACCAAATATTGAGATTCCATGATCTGGTCATCAAATCATCTATTCAGTTGTGGAGTATGGATATTTCATCGGGCTTTTCTAGAGTTTACATAAAACTTCCTCCCAAAGCAATTTTCACTCTATGCTCACCAGTCAGCATTCTGATTAAATTCACCTCAGGTAAGTTGATATCAGGATGGGACATTTCAGGATAGAGAATGCAAATAATTCAGTAGAAATTAAAATATAACTATAAATTAATATATAAATGTAAAATTATATATATTGATAAATTAAAATGATGACATTCGGCTGTCAACTGGAATTGATCACGTGAGTCAATAACCAAAAGAATGATCGTGTCTAGGAGTACTTAAAACACTCAGCGTCCTCACTCTAATATGGTGGCTCAAATGAGTTGATCCCCTGAGAGATTGTGTCACTAGGGCCATACATCAGCCTTATTGTGGTCTCCCTCCCCACAAATCACCACTGAACAGAGATATTGGAAAATAATTTTTATACAGATGTTAACAGACATAACATAATCATAGGACCTTCTCCAAGAGTGTCTATCAAGACAGAAGAGTCAGTAGACCAGGATCTTGTGAGAAGACACTGGTTATTAGTAGGTAGGGATGAAGAAAGGGGTAATGGATATCCCAACCTGGGAGGAATGAGCCATCCTGTAAGAGGTACTTCTTAGCCTGCCTCTCTTAGCGTCTTGACTGTAATTGTTAATGAGATCCATTTGGCATCCCGAGCAATTCCTGGGGATGTTATTTATCAATGGATATTATAAATATAACTAATGAATCCCACCCTGTGGAATGGGAACAAAAACCCATGTGCATATCTGTACGCATATATATGCATACACATATTATACTTGTGTGTATATATTTAAATAGGATTCTGTGTGGGCTTGGTGTTCATTTCCAATCCCTTAGGGCTCTGCTGCATCCCATGCTCATGCCATCTGTGTGGCCAGTGGATCTCCATCAGAGTCCTAAATCCTGCCCCTTTTGTATTCGTGCCATCTTGGTTGTCAAGCTGCCATACTTTTATATTATCATTTGACACCAAACACTACTTTTCCTAATTTGTCATGGCTAAACTTCTGGGGAATGGCTAAACTTTTTGTCATGGGGAATGCGTGCTCCCCATCCACTGCTTCATCATGTCACATCAGAATTCTTGGAAAAAAGTACTACTTTTATTACTATATTACTTTCTTCTGTAATTTTTTTTACTATTTTTGTACTTTTTTGTTTACAGTTATTTATTGCTGTATTACTTTTTTCACTCTGCTAGAATTTCTGCACTAACTGTAGACTCTTAAATCACCTGTTTAGGAAGAGAACCTGGAGGTCAAAGAGGAAAGAAGAGCCACTGGCCAAACTCCACTTGCAGCTGGACACCATGAATATATCATAGAACAGGTTGACTGCCTACGACTTTCATAAAAGCTTGATTTTCATTAGATTTCCCCTCCAACTTTTCCATAATCTAGGCTTCCTACCCTGTGTTAATTATAGTTCTGACCCCAAACCAACAAACTAAGAGGCTGCATGTTGTGATGGAAAGTGTGCTCGACCAGACGCCAAAAACTGTGAGGTTTGGGGCCAACTCTGGAGCAAACCAGCTGTGTGACCTTGAACAAGTCACTGCATCTCTCAGAACCGTTGTTCCCTCACTTCTTTAATGAACAGTTAATAAAATTATGCCTATGATTTCCTCCCAGTCTACGTTATGTTATTCTTTGACCTGATTCCCTTTCTTCTTACAAGTAATATACTCTATATAACAAGATAATCTACGATTCTTATAAACCAGGCTAAGTTTTTATTACTACTTCCTACTAAACATAAATTACTACTCGTGAACTATATAACACTAAAAATGAACACTACATGCAATTTCAAACACAATTTTGTTAAATTTATTTCAGGTATGATTCAGCAAATGAGGTATTTAACATACCACTGTGAGGGTAAACCTTGGTTTTAAACCCCAGCAAATAAAAACTGGATCTGAAAAACTGGAGCTAAGATTGGCTGGGGTCCATCATCTTTATGAGAGTAGAGGGACTTAGAATATACCATTTGCCTAAGGACCAGGCAGATAATCTGGAACAAGAGGGCAGGGGGTGGTAAATTGGTAGGAAAATTAAAGATACATTTTCCCCAGCTGTTTGATTTTTCACGCTGTTGAGTTTTGAGGCTATAGTATGTAACTCGAATATGAAACATCCCTGGGAGGAAAGGAACTCATTTAAAATTATGTTAGTTGTAGAATTATAACTAGGTGTAAAGCAAAGAAAGTAGTTATCTATTATTCATTCCTTCTGAATAGACATTTCCTGTCTGTGAATACAAAGCATGACTAGAATTCACTTGCTGAAACTTGGAGATGCTATGAGAGAACATTTCATTTTCATTTGATCTGCCCTTGTGTATGATAATGGAGCTTCTTTAAACTACTGAGACGTTAGTCTGTTCTCCATATATTGCACCCCGGAAAAATTACTCCTTCCCCTGGCCCCATTGGGGTGGGGAGGGGGTGAAATTAACCTCAGAGTTTTAGTGTCTTGCCCAAGGTCATCCCAAGGCTCTGTCTCCTTAGGCAATTCTAGCCACAAAAATCAGTTAAGCTAGTTAGCTATGTATCTATATGTGACTGCCTATATTACATGAAGGATTTCTCTTACTGATACCTGATGCCACCCAACCAGCACGCCAGATTGACCAAAAATTAACCTACCTCCTTGTTCATTCCAAGTGTCTCTAGGTATTGAGTGAGCCTATGAAGGTGACTTCTCTTTAGCATGGTGATTGAAAAGAAATGTCTTGCTAGAGACAGTGTGTGGAACATAGATGTGTGGACACAGATGAGCCTCATGCTCAATTGCTAAATCAAGTGCACTGTCTCCTGACCAAGGCCTTGATCTGAACCAAAGCATAAAACCACAGGCTGCAAGAACCTCCCTAAACAGAGATAAGACTTCCTTTGGTTACCTTCTTTTGTTTTTTTTCCTCCAATTAAATTATGCACAAAATCAACTTTAATATTCAGTCAGTTTTGACCTAGAATCTAATCTACTTATTTTCTAAAAACTCTTAAATCAGAACATAATCTCATTGAATTGATGTGTCATCCAGTTCAAGCCCTCCAAAGATTGATGGCTAGGTGGATGGATAGGTGGATGGATAGACTGGAAGCTAAAAGGATGGATGGATGGATGAATGGATGGATGATGGATGGATAATAGATGGATAGATGAAATGGATTAATTCCTTTTCCTGGACTAGAGTTACTGGTTCCAACCTCTAAGAGTACAGAAAGTACCTCTTCATGTAGATACCCCCTTGCTAAAATCCTGCACTGATTAAAAAGTGAATGTAAATTTTCTCTGATGAGCTTTTTATCATGTTCCTGAGAAGGAGAAGTCTGATATACAGTAGTAAAACAAAAATAAACAAACCTATAATTTGGAGTAGAAGCTCTGGGGAAAATAACAAGGTTTTCCAATCTGCCAGATCATAATTAACAGTGTAAAGAACTAAAGGGAAGTTCAGGAAGGAGTGCTTAAACCGCTTTGTAAATTTAAAAACAAGTAATGATCTCCATTGCTGTTCTCCAGGTTTATTCAAATTTGGACAATTAGGACAATTAAACATAAAACAGAGACAGTTCTAAAGAGGGAGCTGCAACAAAGCAGAATAATTGCTGGTACAGGCTATCAAATTTACATTAAAAAAGATTAAAAAGCTGATTTCCATTTAAAAAACAAGATCAGGCAACATCTAAAATAGATAACACAACCCGCTGAGAAAAGCTCTTTTCATCAATAAAGGAGAAGCAAAGGTGACTATACATAAGAAAACTAATCTTCTATATTGCTTTAATCACCTGAAACCACTTTAACTGTTTGTTTGGGAACTGTTATGTGAAGAAAAAAAAAATATTACACGTAAAAGTGTCTAATTTCCAGGTTTCAATAAAACATAGACACCATCAAGATCATGCCCACACATTCTCTGTTCATCACCTGCCCTCTTCTCTAGATCCTGTCTTCTCTTGGTTACCAAATTTTTCACCAATTGCAAATCCACCCATTCTAGAACTTGAAAACTTGCCATGTAATTGGCTTAACAGATGCTTCCAGAATAGCAGTTCTGTTTATTGTTACAGCATCTCATGAACAAAGTAGATTGTAAAGCCTTTTCCTTCCTGGACTCAGTGCCTACATAGCATTTTGAGCTCTTTTCAAAGCAGAGAAAGAGCATAATTACCTGAATTTTAATATGTGCCATGTTGTTAATCACTACAGTGTGTGCGTTTGCAAGAAGAGTTATTTATTCATTACTTCAGTGCTTTCATGATTTGAGCTTGAGGAATCAGAAACACTTAAACGGAGCTCAAAGTCAGGGGATCGATTGCCATATTATATTGTTATTCTTAAAACTTCTCGTTAAATCCCCCTAAAAGTTAAGAATTACAACTATCCCAGTCATGAATTTGGGTTGGTTAAGAAAAATGGAAAGAAGTTAAAAATTGGGAGACATTCCCATCTCAGTCCATTTATATAGAAGCAATGAAATGCTGAAGATATCAAGAGCTTTCAGTATACCAAATGATGGGGTTCAGGACGTGCTACCCCAAAATATGGCACCTTGGCATATGGGATAGTTTAAGCTGAAGGAATTTGAGAACAGCAGGTGCAGGAAGGACTTTCTGACCTTCCCCCAAAGCAGGTAATAAGATGGTCATGTGAGAGATGCCCTCCCAAATATGTCCTCCCTGAGGAAAGGAGCATCCTTACCTCCAAAGATGGAGGGATGCTGAGAGCAACCTGAACCTCACTAAGTTCCCCCCATTTACCACCCTTAACTCATACCCCTCTGTCCTATCACATTTTACAACTCTCCACTCTTCATCAAACCTAGGGTAAAAACACTCAGCATTAACGGTTTCTTCAGGTCTTCACTCCCTTATGAATGTTCCCATGTTACATAAAACTTACATGAGATAAGTGTCTATGCTTTTCTCTTGTTCATCTGTCTTTTGTTATAGGGGTCCCAGCCAAAATCCAGAAAGGTAGAAGGGAAAGATATTTTTCCTCCCCTGCACAACAAAGCACAGACCAAACAACATGAATAAAAACAAAATCCAACCTTAGGGCAAGAAAGGAAGAGACGGATTTGACTTTAAACTGTTTCACAAGTCCTCTCAAAACTTGTACATACACTTCTCTAGCCCCTGTGTCTTCAAACTCTTCCTGTGAAAACTGACTGTTGTATGTTATTTATGTGGAAAAGTTCCAAATGCATGTATTGGTGAATGTTAATTTATGATATCCTGTATCTGATTTATGTAGAAGCAACACTTATAAAAAGCAACACAAAAGGTAGAGGACAAAATACGTTTAAAGACAGGCCATCAACCCTTACATACATAGAATGAGACAACACCATAATATGAACTCAAATAATAACAGAATTCCAAAACTTTAAACCTCTCCTGATATTTGTGGTTATACTAATATATCTCTTTCCATGAGAATAATCCTAAAACACTTGCCAGGGATGAGAGCTGCCTGGGATTGAATCCAAGAGAGAGAGTAAGCTGAAACTAGATTATACCATCAGTTTTGCCACTAATGTTCTCTAGGACTTGAGGTCAGTGGCTTAACCTCAGAGCATCTTAGTTTACCCATCGGCAAAAGAACCTCAATGGCTTTCCTGCCAAACTCTAAAAGAAAGTGAAAAGATAAACTAGAAACTGCAAATCACTCTGAATCCCTCAGATAAAGGTCCTATAAATATTTATTACTGCTATTATTCTTACAGTAAAACATGCTTCAGCCCCAGATACAACTATTTCAGCTACACATGCCATGCAACCAGGGAGAGAAGACAAAAGCTTGCTTTCACTAAGTAGCCATATGAACCGGAATCTAGTCAGCATTCACCTGTGTAATATTTTTAAATGTCCACAATATGTTAATATATTAAATATATAAAAGACACAGCCTGTACTTTAAGAGGTATGCAAGGTAAAAGGGAATACAGGGCAAAACATAAAGAATAGTAAGACATAAAAACAAACAACAAGAAGTGCTGTTAAAAAAAAAAAAGAACAAACAATGTAGATGAATCTCACATGTATTTAACAAGTGAAAGTGAACAGATCTACACTGGATGATTCCATTTATATGAAGTTCAAGACTGGGCACAACTAATCTATCATTAGAAGTCAAAGAGTGGTTGCCTCTTACTGCTGGTGGATGATAACAGATTGAGGAGGCACATAGGGTGCAGGAAATGTTCTAGATCTCGATCCAGGTGGTGGTTTCCTGGGAAAGAACACATGTAAAAATTCATCATACTACACACTTAAGATGTGTGCCCTTTATGTACATTATATCACAATTTTTTTAAATTTTTAAATAAAGCAAAGCTATAGGTGCCTTAAGTTTGGGCATAGTTCTGTGGAATTATAATGATGGATGTCAGGGGGATGCAGGAATGGCTGGAGTAGCAGAGAAGGGTAGGGTCCCTCAGACAAGGTTTTAGGAGTGTGGTTTCCATGTGATGAGGGACTTGATTTGGCAAAGAGGAAGGGAGAGAGCACTTCCCACAAAGGAATAGCAAGAGGTGCCCAGATGGTCCAAGACTATGTTTCCGAGTCATCAAAAACACCATGGACCTATGACTACAATGGAAGGCTCAAGAATGAAAGATCTGGCAAAATGCTCTCAGCTGAACAAATAGCGAACAGTTCTATGACTCAAGAATTTTGGTGACATAAGCTATCCCAGACAATAAATCCAAGATTTAGGGTGAGAATATTTAAAATCTTCTCAGAACTGGAGAAAGTTGGAACTCAAACAACTGTTGGTGTCCACAGACGTGTCAGAGGCAGTCATCAAGATGGCATCTATTTATTCCGAGGGCATCCTGAGAAGCAGCCGTGGGCAAATCAACCCCATACACATAAGAGGACGAGCACCTCTCTCTATCCACCTCTCACATTTACCATGTCTTCAAAGAATAAGATTGGGAGAAGGGCTGAGCTCCCTGAAGCAGAGCCTGAGACTGGAATTCAGGGATATGTGATTTACCGAGGATGGTAAACAAAAGAGCTGTCAGGAGGTGAGGGAAGCAGGCTGGGGAAGAGGAGATATGAAGAGTGGAGGAGGGGAGGCCCCTGCAGAGGTGTACCCCTTTAAGCAGGGAGTTTTGTCTTTTGTACCCATCCTGTCAATCCTTTACTACAGGCTGGGTGGAGAAGACATACACTTCTCTAGCCCCTGTGTCTTCAAACCTCCCACAAAGAGGCTCCTGATAGCCAAGGGCAATTCTTTGGAGAAAGGGTTGCTGTGCCAAGCTGGTAGAGGGATCTAGGCTGGACATCGTCCACTACAGTAGCTACTTGAGCACTATGTCCATCATCTTTTTTTTTTAATTTACTTATTTATTTATTTTTGGCTGCATTGGGTCTTTGTTGCTGCATGCAGGCTTTCTCCAGTTGCGGCGAGCAGGGGCTACTCTTCATCGGGGTGCGCAGGCTTCTCGTGGTGGTGGCTTCTCTTGTTGCAGAGCACAGGCTGTAGAGCGCAGGCTCAGTAGTTGTGGCCCACGGGCTTACTTGCTCCATGGCATGTGGGATCTTCCTGGACCAGGGCTCGAACCCGTGTCCCCTGCATTGGCAGGCGGATTCTCAACCACTGCTCCACCAGGGAGGCCCAGTCCATCATCTTTAAATTAGCAGTTCATGTCAGCAATCAGACCAGCCCATCACTTTCACACCGTCCTCATGATTTGCACAGCCATTGTCTAAAAAAAAATCACTGGGTTTTCCTACAGAAGAAATCACATCTCAATACCAAAGACGTAGATTAGTTTCAGTGATACTTCAGATCTCTTGTGTTAGGAGCAGTAGTAAAACAAAGTGATTATAATTAATGCTAGGCAGTGGCAACAGGCTCCAGTTTGCCTTCAGAAAAGAATTTTCTTCAGATCTCAGGAAATTTGGGAGTAAGAGAGAAACAATAAAATTCGGGAGGGGGACAGAAAGTGTCTTCTCTCAAGCCATAAATCATAGAAATTGAATTAGATCATCTCAAATTGAGGGACAAAAAGCCAGTTATAGATCCATTTCACGACACTGGCTGACATGGATTCCATTTGTGACTCGCTGAGTAGCATTACTTATTCTGAGTGCTCCTCTGACAATGCTAGCATTTAACATGAAGACGTGTAATATTACAGGAGGACAGGGGAAAAAGCAAAGTCTGATGGTTTGCCTAGAGAGCAAACTCTGAGTGTCAAGCATTTCTAAAGCCCTCTCTCAGGGTCTCTGTTAAATTCTGCTTTTTGCATAGCTCAAAATTTATTAAAAACCTATTCTCTTTCCAGATACAATTAACACAATCAAACCATTTTAATCTCAACCTTAGGGCAACAGATCACTAGAAGGCTAACCATGTGGTAACCAGATGAGTCAGGGATCCAGCCCTAGGTGGGGGTTAGGGGGAGCAGAACTGCAGAGAGGGGCTAGGACCTGAGAGCTATGGCCTCCAGGTGAGGACCGCACCCCCTTGGAAAGCAAGCAGGATGAATAAATACCCCCAACTACTCAGTTCTCCTACCTTCTGATCACCTGTCAGTGCCACCCTTGTCTGAATCCATCCAGAAGCCAGGGAATCAGGGTCTCCCCCCATGCAGTCCACACTGGCAGAGAGCAGGCTGGGGAAGGGTGGCGAGTGGACCTGGGCAGTAGACAGATAATATCCAGCACGGTATCCCACTATCCTAAACATGCAACCGATACCTTTTATAAACAGTTTAGCAGTCACAGTTCAAAAAAAAGGAGTTAGCTCCTTCAACTTATTCCTTGTGGGAAGCGCTTCCTGTATCATTGATAATAACAACTGCTAGTTATTTTAGTTTATTTCATCCTCATAATAACTCCGTGTGGTGGGTAAAATTGCTTTGATCAATTTTAATCAATTTTAATCAATCAATGATCAACTTGAGGCTTAGAGGGACTAAGGAACTGGCTTCACATTACACAGCAATGAAGGGAAGGAGCAGTGATGAGACCCAAGAACGCTCTGATGTCATAGCCCACAAACGCTCCTCTGCCCTTCTTCCCTATGACAAAGATGCTGCCATTGTTCAGAACACTTTAGAAGCCCTCCTCTGCATTGCTTTTAAAGTGCTCGTAGACGCCTTCCCCCTCCCCCAAATCAGTCACATTACTTTATAGTCACACACTTTTAAGAACAGCCAAAGAAGATGGTGATGATTCATCCTCATCACGTTCACCAGATGTAAGGCCAGATGATACTTGAGTATTTCTAAAAGTCAAATTAGATTCACCCTCTAAGGACTGAGGATATTAAAAGTAAGCTCTGGGGCTTCCCTGGTGGCGCAGTGGTTGAGAGTCTGCCTGCCGATGCAGGGGACACGGGTTCGTGCCCCGGTCTGGGAGGATCCCACATGCCGCAGAGCAGCTGGGCCCATGAGCCATGGCCGCTGAGCCTGCGCATCCGGAGCCTGTGCTCCGCAGTGGGAGAGGCCACAACAGTGAGAAGCCCGCGTACCGATAAAAAAAGTAAGCTCTGAATGACAACTCCCAAAAAGAAGTCTCAAAAGCAACATCTGTAATGCCGGACAGCTCAATTGAGGAAGTGGTGCCTTTAAAACTGACAGCAGTTGTCCCACAAAATAATCCCAGGCCTCCTAGAGAGGCCCACTGCTTATCTACAGGAGCTGGAAAATTGGAAACAACATAAATCTTTAAAAGCAAACGTGTTTGTGTACTACCTGCCTCAAACCCACCCTACCCTTCATCAGATGGAAACCAACACAGAGACAGGAGCCAGCTGCCTTGCCCACCTGCTCTACACAGCTCTGTGCATGGAGCCTGGCACATGATAGACCCTCAGATATCTGTTGAATGAATGAATGAATGAATGAATGGAATTCCTCTTCCTTCCTAGAGCATATCCTTTGTGTAAATATCCCATACCCTTTTGTGTCATTCTGCATGAGGAAGAACTGACAATAACGATGAATACAAAGTGTTTTGCTCCCTCACTTCTGAAGCCGGCCAAATCACCTGCAGAATTACCTATGGGAAGGTGAGAAAATAAATGCAGTAACCCCCTACTCCTGCATCCTCTACACCACACTCCCACACCAGCTTCCCTCTCTCCCTCACACACTCAAGTGTCAAAACAATTACCAGTTCTGTTTGGCAGACATCAAGCATCCTTTTCTTACAGGCCATCCAAAAAATAATGAGTATTATTACATCTCCTCCACGGCCATGTAATCGCCTAATACTAAAAGTGCTAAGAGAGATGGCGTTTTGGTGGTTCACATCTAAAATTTAGACAATCAACCATGAATGCCTCAGGCTGATCACATGCTGGGAGAAGCAATAATAATACGTCTGGCCAGATTTCCCTGCCAACTGGAAGGCCCAGGTTGGGGAGCAGATGTGCTGTGGAGGTGATACATTTGGTTTTCAGTGGGGAGGGTCTGTGGGTCTCATCTGTCTTCGGCACCCCTACTGGTCAGCTCAGAGCTCAGCACTAACGCCAGCTGCTTAAGGCCCTGCTCGTGTGTGAATCCTCCAGTCACATGGAAAGAAGCGTGCCCGGAGAAGGAGACAGCCCTGCAGCACTCTGAGCCCTAGTGGCATCGACAGGCTTTGTTCACAGGCTCCTCTTTTCGATGTAGCGTCAACCCCACCTTTCCCCACAGCCAGAGTTTGGTGGCATTCTTTTAGGTGATTGCAGTGTTCCCTTGTTACGCTAGGGAAGTCTAGCTCCCGCTTATACAATCAGCCTGTGTCGGCTGGAAGCCACAAATGACCAGCTACAGAATCAGTAGGCCTCTGTCGCTGCCACACGAGGGAGACCCCGAGCTTATCAGCAGCATCGTGATAAGTACCTATTTGCCTGACATCTCCTCAATCAATAACTTTGTTATTGTTTGCATTATCTGACTATAAGTTTGGTCAATATACCCAGCTAATGGGTAATATGAGCCAGGATTGCATTTCAATTTTTTTTTTCAAGTTTAACTCTCTCTGCGCCAGCTGGAAGGAGTCACCAAGTGAACCTCGCCAGCTCTACGTCTGCCTTTGCTGAGTTTCATTCAACCCTCCAAGACATGGGCTGTCTTGAGACAAGGAAATTAACATTGCCCAGGTCTAAACCAAATTGAATAAACCCTGCCTCTCTTTGCTATTATTTTTATTAGGTTTTCACAAGGATGGGCAGATGGTTTTGCGTGTCTGTGTCTGTGTCTGTGTGTGTGTGTGTGTGTGTGTGTGTGTGTGTGTGCGCGCGCGTTTCCTTTACTTACTGCACTGGAGAGAAGAAAATCAGCTAGCTAGTGTATGGATCAAGAGGTACAATGCAAATGGTATTAGCTGGTTGAAAAACGGGTATGGGTCTAAACAGGTTTTGAACCCCTCTACATGATTAGCCGAAGATAGATGTGGTAACACCATAAAATAAATAAAGGAAATAGAATAAAAATAAATATTCTGGAATCGTGTCACAAATCAGCTCTGTGCACCACATCAGAAAGGCCCCAGCCATTGTGTGGTGAGAATGACTAACAGATGGCCCGGCACACGGCGGTGGCTCCAGCTGGCCCCTCACCCATCTCAGGATTTCACAGGGCTCTCAGAGGAGATCAGGCCCAAGAGGTTAAACTAATCATAAAAAAAGAAATAAAACTTGTAGTAACAACAGTGTGCAATGCACAGAATGCTTTGATTTTCTTGTCACATTAAAAATATTTACTGGTTTCTCCAGTCCAGATTTAGTGGCAACCCCGAGTACAGAGGGAATAAACAAATTACTCACTTACCAGAGTGAGCCTGGTAGCATTCATCGCCTACTCCATCATTCTGCCTTTGGGTGCTTTCTCTTTTTTTTTTTTTTTGATTGGTTATAATAAGTTATTCATATATACCTGCATTGGTAATGGGGTATAAATATATAGATCACAGGAAGGTTTCTTTTTTAATAAATGAACTTTAAGAGTGTGCTACAGGATTTTGAAATGGCAAACTGTCGCGTCCTGGTTCATGGACTCATGGAAGCCCAGGGCCAGCCTTCAAGCACGTGCAGCCGGGCCCCTGAGTTTATAGCTGAGGGACGGCCCGAGTCAAACAGCTCATCACCTCAGCCTCAGACCCAGCTCCCTGCCCTCAGCAGGTCTCCCACACACCTTTCCACTCAGCTGTCCTCATTGCCCCGCTTCCGATCCCTCAGCTGTGCATGTCTTCGCCATTCACTGGAGAGGGCATGGGGGCAAGGGGGAGCCGCTTGGAGTGAGGCAGACACTTGACCTCTATCACAAACCTTGAGGGTCGTTCAGGCTGTCTTTGTAATTTTCAAGGGAGAGGAAAACAGGAAGAAAACAAGAAGGTGCCAGAGAGGAAGGGGTCAGATAACAAAAGTACGGAAGGGGAGTGGTCTTTATCTATGTACTCAGACACAGGAGATGCGAATAAACGCCTCCCCCCAAAGCTCTCCTTCCCTCCTCCTCTGACTATGAACTTAACCTAAAGTCCTAACAAGAACTGATCAGCTAACAAACAGATCCAAAGGGGCTAACAGGGTTGATGTGGATGTATCATGGGCAATAATGAGTCATGGAAAATTATGAATGAAAAACAAGTGTAATCAATATGTGACAATAGATGTGAGGGGGGATGGTAACGATTCCAAGGCACTGACTCCTTTGTTCCACATCAGGACTGATGGAGTTTCAGACACCCTACCCACAAACTGGCACCTTGGTGCACTGAGTATCTTAAGCTGACGGAGTCTGAAGAAACAGTAGGTGCAGGAAGGACTCTCTGGCCTCCTTCCCTTGCCTGTCTCTGCTGAAGCAGGTCACAGCCTCATGTGAGAGGTGTCCTCCCTGTACCTGGAGGGAGGAAAGGAGCATTCTTTTTTTTTTTTTCTACATCTTTATTGGAGTATAATTGCTTTACAATGGTGCGTTAGTTTCTGCTTTATAACAAAGTGAATCAGTTATACATATACATATGTTCCCATATCTCTTCCCTCTTGCGTCTCCCTCCCTCCCACCCTCCCTATCCCACCCCTCCAGGCGGTCACAAGGCACCGAGCTGATCTCCCTGTGCTATGCGGCTGCTTCCCACTAGCTATCTACCTTACGTTTAGTAGTGTATATATGTCCATGCCTCTCTCTTGCTTTGTCACAGCTTACCCTTCCCCCTCCCCATATCCTCAAGTCCATTCTCTAGTAGGTCTGTATCTTTATTCCTGTCTTACCCCTAGGTTCTTCATGACATTTTTTTTCTTAAATACCATATATATGTGTTAGCATATGGTATTTGTCTTTCTCTTTCTGACTTACTTCACTCTGTATGACAGACTCTAGGTCTATCCACCTCATTACAAATAGCTCAATTTCGTTTCTTTTTATGGCTGAGTAATATTCCATTGTATATATGTGCCACATCTTCTTTATCCATTCATCTGTTGATGGACACTTAGTGCTTCCATGTCCTGGCTATTGTAAATAGTGCTGCAATGAACATTGTGGTACATGACTCTTTTTGAATTATGGTTTTCTCAGGGTATATGCCCAGTAGTGGGATTGCTGGGTCATATGGTAGTTCTATTTTTAGTTTTTTAAGGAACCTCCATACTGTTCGAAAGGAGCATTCTTATCTCCCAAGATGGAAAGAATCCCACCCAACAGGCCTGGCTAAGTCCCCCAATTACTACATTCAGCTCATACCCTTTGCCCCACCATCTCCCTCCACAGCTCTCCACTCCTCAACCAACCTGCCATAAAAACACTCTGTTTTAACCATTTCTTCAGGTCCTCATTTCCTTATGGAGGCTCCCATGCCACATAAAACTCATATTAAATAAATGTGTGTGGTTTTCTCCTGTCCATCTGTCTTTGCATCAGTTTAATTTTCGGACCCAGCCAGGGACGCTACAAGCGTCGACGAAAACTTTCTTCCTCCCCACGTGACATGTATCACCAGAGCCCGTGCGCTCTAGACCGGGATGTACCACAGTGACCTACACGGATCTGCTGGACTGAATTAGTTATGTCTTCAGCCTTCTTGTCTTCTGGCTAAAACCAAATGCTGTGATTTCACGTTTATGTCCTGCTCTTTTTCTTTTAGTCATGTGATCCTGTCTTTAAATTTGGGGAGATGTGGAGAGAGGAGGCCACTGAGAGATGCTGCATGAACAGTGATCACGTAGTCCGTGAACCTCAGAGAGACTTCAGTGAGAAAGCAGGGACCCACTGGGTGTGCGGGCCTTCCTGCGTGGGCCCTGCTGAGTTGGTGACGTACTCGGTGCCCCAGCCCTACTAACGATATGCTCATTGCCCCTTCTGAGTGGACGGGCTTTCCTTTGTGGCAGACTCCATGGTCTAGGATCCCAAACTCTGACCAGGTTTCCTCATTCATGAACTGGTAGGTTTTAGTTAATGATTTACGCTTTCAAACACTGAGTCTCCATACAGGATTGACTCGAGGCTTCCCAAGTGCCTGCTGGTGAATAACAGGATTCTGTAGAAATAAGTTCCTTTTAAAAAGTCTGTCCTTGGCACTGTAATCTGAAACACAGCACTTCAGACTCTCTGGCCACCTTCATGTGTCTCTTGCCCACAGAATTAAGTTGGAAGATCAGAGCCGTCATCTGTCTCCACATGTGATTTCTTGCTTGTCAGCTGGACAGGGAAGTGCTCATTCGAGTACATGGACGCTAGTCCTACTAACACATTTCCAAGTTCTCTAGCTGCCACGTTACTTGAACCGGGTCAGCTCTGGGAGGGAGAGGTTTGCTTTTCCTTCCTGTAACCTCAGGACTGATTTAATTAAGCATCTCCTCCAGCCCCGATTTATAGTCTGAAAAGTGTTCTCACAGCAGCCTTTCGATGTGCTATGTTTTTCAATGAGCTGAAATGCAATGTTAAGTGGAAACACCATTCTGAGTATCTGCTGCCACCCTGAGAGCAGTTCCAACAAGCACATTAGTCTCCGAATGTTTAAGGGCAAAGGGTTGAATAAATGAGTGGTCGTTTCCTTTAGTAACTTAGCACAGTTCTCGAAGTCAGAGGAGAGGATGACTAAATTCCCCATGGGCTCCTGGGGAGGGCAAAGCTTCACCCCAGCCTCCTGCTGCGAGGAAATAACCATTTATTTATAAATAAAGCGTTTATAAATCACAAATTCTTTTTTTTCCAAGATTAAAACTAAAAATAAGAAAACCCTAACACATAGGGGTGGAGGGATAAAGGAGAAAGGATGTCACAGCGTAACTGTCCTCAGTCTGTCCCTAGGGACTTTTTGTTCTACCATCAGGCCCCTGTCCTCCCCGTTTGACAGTCCTGACCCCCCAACCTGCCACCTAGGAATGAACGAAGCCAAATTTCCCATAGGAAATGCCCTTTCCTAGTCTCTCAAAGGCTTCCACCTCAAAATGAAATCTGACAAAAGAAACAAATTAGATTAAATTGCAGCGCTAAGGGCTTCAGATTGCTCAGATAAAAGACTCAGCAGAGCTGTTAGGACTAAGCAAAATCATCTTCTGCAACCTGGGGGGAAAATACATTTTCCTTTCCTTCAGCTGTTCTTGCTGGCCGTGGTACAGTTTTCAATATCATCAGAAGATAATGAATCGGCAGTGGGAGAATGGAAGGACCAAGGGAAGGACATCAACCCGAGTTCCCACAGAAGCCAGGCCAGTAATATGTGTGAACGAAACTGGATCGGTGAGAAATTTTGCATGATCTCTCCAGATTTTTAAATGTTAGCAATCCATTCAATTAAAAACAAAAAATCCAGCGTGGTTCCTTCAGTGTTTATTGAGCACTCTCTATCTTATGCATCCATGCTGTTATTACCTTCTGTTCGCCAATGGGGAAAAGCAAGTCTCTAAGTGGCAGAACCAATACCTGCCCACAGCTTGGGCAACATTTTACCCACTAAACTGCCTTGGAGTTTTATAGATAGAGAGACAGAGGCCCCCTTCCCCCGGGCTTAACTAATGTGACCAGGATCATAAAAGAGTCGGGTGAATTTTTTAAAAATAAATCATCAAACTACAGAAACTGAGAGGAGAATGTGAATGAAACGTGCTGGAAAAGAAAAGAGAAAAAATGAAACATAAGATAGGTGCCATTGCTGGATGACAACAGCCTCAACCTAATGGCTGAGATAAAGATGTTTTATTGAAAAAACTGCAAATTTTTAAACGTAAATAACGCTGCTTCTATTATTAGTCCTTGTGTTTGAAACCGAAAGGTGGAAGAAGCTCATGATGTATCTGCGAGCTTCAGATTTAGTCTTCGTTCTGGGATTTATGTAGGCAATGCTGCCCTCTCTTGGCCAATGTCTTAATAACATGACTCTGTGTTTAAATCGGAACATTGTTTGTTTCTATTATTTTCCCAAAGTACTTTAAAGAATTTTGCATCCATTTAGCATCACATATAGGCATATGATATATTATTTATACAGCACAATATCCTCTCAAATTTTTTTTGAATTTTATAATTTTATTTATTTTTTATACAGCAGGTTCTTATTAGTTATCCATTTTATACATATTAGTGTATCTATGTCAATCCCAATCTCCCAATTCATCCCACCACCACCCCACCATCACCACTTTCCCCCCTTGGTGTCCATACTTTTGTTCTCTACATCTGTGTCTCTATTTCTGTCCTGCAAATCGGTTCATCTGTACCATTTTTCTAGGTTCCACATACTCTCAAAGTTTTATATATAACTTGGGATTGGGTTTGTATCATTTTTACATGTGTTTTATAGAGAACTGGAGGAAATAAATGGAAAATAAATCACGTTGCTACTGGGCTCCTGAACTTTCAGAACTCAGTTCCTCAGGGAAGAAATGTTTTTCTCATGACAGAAAACTTAGACGAGCTCCAGAGCAGAAAATATTTGAGTGTCTCTAATCTGAACACTCTCTGACAGAAATGACTATGCCATTCCTTTCTAAGGAAAAGGGGTTATTATATTTGAAGGCAACAACAGATCAGTTCATAAATATATTTTTAGGTAAAAACAACGGTTGGCGGTGGTGAATAGAAAATCACCCTCTGGTTTCCTGCAGGGACAGATCATTTATACCTGGAGAAATCGCAGACCACGAAGAGATTGCCAGATAAGAGTTACCATACCAAGAGTAGACACTGCAAGGCAATTTTCTTAGACCTGAGTGACAGCTCTCAGAATCACTAACGGAAGCCTGCTGCCTCCCAGCCTGTGCCACGAGCACCTGCCCTATGAGAGCCACACCTACATGGAAGTCGCGATGTGGATGGCAGGTAGACCATCTAGTGACCCTCAAGAGAGAAAATGTCTTTTACAGAAATAAGGTTGGAGAGCGTTGTGCAAAGAGGAAGAAATAGAGCCACCATCAAGGTCCCTCTTGAAGAATATGTGCAAGTGAGAGGAGAAAGTTCACTCACCAAATCCGACTGCTATTCTGGGTGGAACTCTAAATCTGAAAACACATGGAAGCCAAAGCTCAGAAATGCCAAGAGTAGACTGAGATCTGCAAGGCACACTTCATTTGCTAACACACTAGCGTGGCTTGTTTGTTTGATCAGAATATTTTACATAATAATCCAATGTTTGCTTTCTCAGTAACATCAGAAGACCTGGCACGACTGGTGCTCTCTTTCCACTAGAGCTGAGGAGTGGAAGCCCCCTTGGATGGAGCATGCCCACTGCTGTTTGCCAAAGTCCCCACCACTCCCTGACCCACACCCAGCCCTTTCCCTTGATTTACAGTTCTTGTCTGTGCCTTGTAGGCCTTTAAGTTATTTACCTTTCTGCTCTAGCTCAGAGAATTATGATGCACACATTTATTCGTTAGCAGCCACAGAGCTCAGCAAATTTAAATAACACTCCAACTTGAGGGAGGGGAGGGCAAAGTTTGCAAGCACTAATTCTGATTTATCTCTTTTCATTTCACCTACACTTTCCCTCCATTGTCTCCCTTCATGATTACAACTTCCCTAAGGGTTTTAGGCATTACTTGAGTTAAAAGTTATCTCTAAAGCACCTCAAGTTTCGGTAAAGAAAGTTTTAGTATAAATCTATATTTAAAATAACTAAATCAGACTAATGGAAAGCACATTGAATTAGGAAGCAGAAAACCTGGGATCTTATTTAAACATTTTCCCCTGATAAACTCTGGAGCATGAAATAATCCACTTAAACCCTCTTTACCTTTTAATACTCCATAAATAAGAGATAATAATACTTGTTCCTTCTACCTCAACGGGATTTTGTAACAATAACCATAAATCAGAAGACAGCTGAGTCTACAGAAGAAAATCCTATAAAGACCAAGACAGCATTACAATGATGCAGCAATAGATGTAAACTAAATACTAGAGTGGTATTCAAAGATAAAAAAGGGGCTTCCCTGGTGGCGCAGTGGTTGAGAGTCCGCCTGCCGATGCAGGGGACACGGGTTCGTGCCCCGGTCCGGGAAGATCCCACATGCCGCGGAGCGGCTGGGCGTGTGAGCCACCGCCACTGAGCCTGCGCGTCCGGAGCCTGTGCTCCGCAACGGGAGAGGCCACAACAGTGAGAGGACCGCGTACCACAAAAAAAACAAAACAAAGAAAAACAAGAAGCTGTTTTAAAAAAAGAAGCTGTTGCTCTATAAACTTATCTTTGGAGAATATACATCAAAATGTTAATAGCAGTTATATCTAGGTAATGGGATTTGGGATATTTCCCCCTTTGGCTTAACTCTAATTTTTTACTTTCCCTATAAGGAACATATGTAAGCTGTGTAATAAAAAAATATAACAAACAATAATGAAAAAGACAGAGATTGGGAGAAAGAAAATAAAACCCTACATTTTTAATTTTAAGGGACTTGAATAATCACTGATTTCAACGGCAACCATATATAAAATTTCCTTTTACAGTAAGTATATGTCTTATGTTAGAAATCTGAAAATTAGAAATCTCCTGAGAAATATTTTTTACTATATTGCTAGCTAGCAAGCAAAATGGACTAGTTAAGGTGAAGCTGTTGATAAGCTATTCTGTGCCTTCCCCTTCCTAATATTTATCTCATCAGAATCAATTAGGCAGACTGATCCAAGCACTACAGCAACTTTAACTTTCTGATTCCCTCTTTCATTACACACAAGGCATGTGTAAATTTCTGTGCCTGTGTTTCCATGTCAGAACATGGAGTTTCTAATTCTTAACATCCTCTAGTAATTTTGCACTTTGTAGAGAAACTGTCACTGTATTCCCAGTTCAAATACTGCTGTAAACCCATGGTTCTTAACTGAGGGAACTATTGCTCCCCAGGGGACATCTGTCCATGTCTGGACACATTTTTAGTTGCCACACTGGAGGAGTGATGTTACCGGTGTCTAGTGGATAGAGACCAGGGATGCTACTCCATGTCCCGTAATGCACAGAACAGTGTCCACAATGAAGAATTAGTAATAATGGGTTGAGAAGTCTTGCTTAAATGAAAAATGCCCTAAGTTCAGATATAGTAAGTATCATAAAGGTATTTCTGGAATCACAGGGATGAAGGTTAACAACTTTGTACCTAATAATCAAAATGGGGGGAGGAGGGGCACCATCTAGCAGATTTAAATTACCCGATAATTTGGTATTTTACAAAATATTTACTAGTCCTTTTCATAATAGCTATTGCTTACTGTCGAATGAGATTATTTCTTCTGAATATCCCATGTATTTGAACTCTGTAGAAGGTGACATCACAAAGAAAAATCAGGGAAAGAGTTGTGAAGAGCTCGCTTTGTCACTGTTCACATTTCTCTCTACCCAGGAAGATGAGAGAAAGTGTGAACTCAATGCTTTGCTGGAGTAAAATGAAACCCACACCCTCAATATCAAATATGGTGACAAGACATCACTCCCTTCAAATTCAGAGAGAAAATTACTCTCAACAAGAAATGTGGAAGCTCAGGGTTGTATAAATTTAAAATTTTTTTTAACTTATTCTGAAAAACAGTATCCTTAACAAAGGAGAATCAACACTACACAAGAATTTTAAAAACACTCAGGTTGAAGTATAACAAAAGCAAGAAGATATATTTAGACACAAATGCTAGAACTGTTTTCCTTTGAAAATCCCTCTCCAGAAATTTCTCCAATTAGGCAAATAAAAGAGTTTTATACACCTTCTCAGATTTGTTTATTAGTGTGGATTATTGTTCCTTTTGTGTTTGCAAACAGTTTAAATGGGGCTTCATCAGTCAAGGAATTATTCAGGATAAAAATTAGCAAGTTATTTTTTGGGGTGAAAATTTTTACTCACTTTTAAAAATCCTATTATCACTCTACCCAGAGATAAGTTCTAAAGTAAATGGGAAAAGGGAGAGAGAAAAGACTCATGGAGACTTTGCCTTTATTGTCTTTGAGCTGAATCCTTGATATTCATTATTAATATGTTATGTTCATAATAGTTATTATAACTGAAATTCATTTGCCTGATTATTCCCTTTTTGACCCCAAGGTCACAGAGCATCCTATTTATAATTCTGGTTCATGAGGAAATTGAAGAAGGGGAAGAACACGAAATAGCCTCAATGCTTTGTTGATTAACCAGCTGAGTTGGGCCTCCGAACCCCTGACCTCACTCTCTAGATTTGGTACAGCAGAGAGAGGGCTGAACATGCAGGAGAAGTCTGGGCAGAACACTGGCCAAGTATGTGGTACTGGCTCTCATGTAGCTTAGATACCAGATACCAAGAGAAAAAAATAGATATGAGGACTAATGAAAGCCTAATAAAATCCATTTCAAACTACTGCAGAGTAGGGTCAAGAGTCCTGCGGAGAGTCCAAAAAGGGACATGTGTGACAGCGGAAATCAACATCTCTCCCGACAGGTCCCATTGCTTTACTTTGATTGGCACCCAGCTCCAGAACCCATCACACTGGTTTATGGCAATCAGTCCACAGGGCTGCTTCTCCCAGCCTCCGGAGACATCTTAGCTGCTCCCTTTCTCCCCTCTGGCCCCAAAGATGTCAAAGCAGAAACAGGCAAAATATATGAGGAGGAGAGGGAGTTGAGGGGCGGGGGGAGAAGGGAAGAGGGAGGAAAGGGGAGGGAGTGATTATGGAAGCACTCATGAAACCATGCATGGGAGAAAAACAAGCTCATACTTCTAGACCGATCCTATTTTACTTGTAAATAAACAGAAACACTGTATAATTGCAGCTAATTTTTTTGAGTGTTTACTATGTGCCAAGTTCTTTCTAAACACTTTGCATATATTGACCCACTTAATCTCCACATCAGCCCTCTGCCGTTTGTACCTCCATCATCCCACTTTACAGATAGGGAAACTGGCTACACAGCTAGTAAATGACAGATTTGGAAAAGGAATCCAGGTCATCCGACTTCCGAGCCCATGCATGCTCTTCTCTGTCTTATGTAGCCGCTCACCCTCCCAATACCTATACTGGACAGCCATTGCTACAGCCTGTATTTTATAGAGAGGAACTGAGAAACAGAAAGACTGTGCAATAATCCCACAAACCATGATGCAATGAGAATCCAAGTGTCTAATGCCCCCATTATGTTTTTCTGCCCTTCTGGTCACATTTAACAAAGTAATTTGATGAAAACATGTTTGGAACCAAGTCCAGTTAACAAGTACGTTAACATTATAAACAAGTAGAAAACAAAACACAAATGGAGATAATATACCCTTTATGTCAGTTAGGTTGTTCTCTATTTCATGTGTATGAATGTCTGAAATTGCAACTATAAGTCCCTAGTATATTGACATGAAGTATGCTTGAAAACTTCTGATGAGTAAATCAATCTATCAATCAACTAACGTTTGTTGAATGTCTACTATTAGGTGCAGCAGGAGATGAAAGATAATAAGAGAAATAGATTAACCCTAACTTGCATTTAATGGCAAATAGGAGAAACTAAATACTTTAAAGATCAAGAATGAGAGCATTCTCCCCTTCTTCCTTACCAAGAGAACTCGATTCTATTTGGGATGGCAAAGTAGCCAGTTAAAAATCCTCCCCTCGGGCTTCCCTGGTGGCGCAGTGGTTGAGAGTCTGCCTGCCGATGCAGGGAACGCATGTTCATGCCCCCGTCCAGGAGGATCCCACATGCCGCGGAGCGGCTGGGCCCGTGAGCCATGGCCGCTGAGCCTGCGCGTCCGGGGCCTGTGCTCCGCAACGGGAGAGGCCACAACCGTGAGAGGCCCGCGTACCGCAAAAAAAAATCCTCCCCTCTTCCAGATTTCCTTATGGTTAGAGGTGGCCATGGAAATCAGTGCTGGTTGATTGCAAATGAGAGCAAAACTCACAGGGTGGACCGTCCACAGTACAATCTCCGCAGGTCTCATCCTGCCCCTTTATCTTGCCTGGAGCATGAACACAATGCTCATGGTGGAGGCAAGGTGACCATGGAACATAGAAAGGAACCCAGGTCCTCAGTGACTTCCTCAGGCACCAGCACCTGCTCTGGGCTGCCCCACCCAGATTCCTCATCACATGCATCCTTGTCTAAGCCAAAGAAGCCAGGGCTTTCTTCCATGCAGCTGAACATAAGCCTGAATGATGGTAACTGCTTATTGGGTCTGTACATCCTCTCCCCTCACTGGTTTTGAGGAGCACATGTTTTCTAATTTCTGTCTATATGGCCACAGGCAGAGATATGAGAGGGAAAAAACTAAAAGAAATACAATAAAACATTACTAAGTGCATGTGATGTAACTTTTACAGGTTTGATTATTTGGGGAAATTATTTGGAAGGAAAACGGTAGATTTGTTATAACATTTTTTTCCTGCAATGTCCCCCATCTGTTTAATTTTTACACCTCTTCTTGATGAAATCACTGTTTGTGTTGTTTTCTTCTTCAAGTTTCTTTACTTTGAGGCCTTTGAACGATCTCCCACTAGACTCTTCCAGTTGCGGAGCACAGGCTCTGGACGCACAGGCTCAGCAGCCATGGCTCACAGGCCCAGCTGCTCCACGGCATGTGGGATCTTCCCGGACTGGGGCACGAACCCGTGTCCCCTGCATCGGCAGGTGGGCTCTCAACCAACCACTGCGCCAGCAGGGAAGCCCTTCCAGTCAATTTTAATAACTATTTCTTGCTCCAGCACTAAACTACCATGATATCTAGGATATTCAAGATGATGATAGATTTGAAACATTATACAATTTATTCTTAGAGTTGAAAACTTTAACACTTCTAAATCATAGCTGTTCCACTAAAAGATTTTCACATAACTTCTAAATTCACTGAAATGACTGCTCAAAAATTATTGTTAAAGGAAAGGAATCAACACGTTCTTTCAGACGCTTAAATAGTATCCTAGGCATCACTTTGTTAGCCTTAGACTCATATAGCAGAAACAAAAATATTTAAACCAAGCCCAATATTTTTTAACATTTTATGTTTTTTTTAACTTCACACAGGCTTAAAAAGTTAGGTTAAAAAAGTTTTTTTTAAAAAACCTTACAAAAAGTTGATATGTCAATACGTATTCTGCTAAATCCACAGTCATTTATTCATACAGCTCCAGTAAAAAGACCACCTCAATTTGTTTAATGGCCTCATTATTGAGAGAAAAGTCGGTTTGCGATTAGTAGCTATCAGGATGACTGCTTTATTTACCTCAAATATCAATACTCTTCACCTTTTAGTGTGTGAACCTAACTTTTAACTTGGTCATAGGAAAAAAATATTCCAAAATAAACTTACTAAATGAAGAATCCAACTCAGAAAAATTTGTCTGGCATTTATTCAAGTTCTACAAACTCATAAATAACTAAGAGATGAAGTTTGGGGCTGATGGAATCACTGCGTAACATGGTAACTTTATTTTCTAGGACAGTCTCTGGGTTTCAGGTGCCTCAATCAGGTACATCTATTAAATGCAAATGACTGCACCAGCCAGGTGGCTCTGATACTTCCTTTCCTCTCCACTGCCGTTATTTGGGACTTCTCCTTCTGTCTCTCCTCTCCCCTCCACCTTCTCAACTATAACCCTTGTGATATTGCAGGATAAATCTGTAGGGCAATAGAGGAGGAGGGAAAGGAAAATGTCAGGGAGGAAGAAAGGTCAAACTGCATCACCCATTTCTTCTGTCCCTTCTGTACCTTATAACTTCTTACCTTGTCTGCTGGGGGCAGGGGTATTTGGGGAACCCTCCTATCACAGCACAAAAGATCCTTCATAATCTGGCTCTTGCCTTCTCTAATGTAATGTAATGGCCTCAATAGACTCATTCCCAGGAGGAACCCTACCCAGCTCAGTTTGAGCATCAGTCTGGTGTGCATGAGGTTCCTCCCTAAGCACTCAGGATGTTCATTCTTCCTGTGTACTCTTTCCCCATCTAACATCTTCCTCTCCACACAGTGAGCAACTTGGGAGCAGAAAATGTCCTTCACCTGTATTTTCAGGGCCTAGCAGCCTTGCTCAGTGACTGGTTCAAAACCACCAGCAGTGCTCAAAAAAATATTTGTTGTATCATGTGTGAGTGGCCCCAGAACTTTTCCAGTTGCCTCATCCCAGAGCCCCTGCTTTGGCCTTCCCCCAACTCTTCCCACCAGAAGTTACTCCTCCTTGGTAAGCAAGGAAGTTAAAATTAACTGAGCTTATCAACTATGCTCCAATATAAAATAAAAATTTTTAAGTATTAACTGAGCTGCTCTCCTGAAATGGAAACGAAGCTACTTAGGTCTTTTTGCTAGCCTGAAATCCAGAGTTATCAACTATATGTACCTTTGTCTCCACAAGGGAAAAAAAAAAAGAAGAAGTGGCAGCATGTCACAGGAGAGGCCCAGACTTTCATTAAATGGGTGGGACTTTTTCAAAGAAAAAGGTGAAGATATAATTATAGATAATGACAGCCAACATTTAGTCAGCCTTTATCCTGTCTAGATACTATTGTGAATACACTACATCTGCTGTAACCTTTCACCCTTGAATCAGCTCCATGAGGTCTTGATGTTCTCCCTGAGTTAGAATACGGAACACTTTCTCTAATCCATTAATATCCATTCAACAGAGCATTACCAGGCCTTTAAAAAAGTAAGTATATGTATGTGGAATCTAAAAAAAACCAAACTCATAGAAACAGAGAACAGGCAGGGACTGGGGAGTTGGCAAAATGGGTGAAGCAAGTCAAAGGGTACCAACTTCCAGTTATAAGATAAATAAGTCCTGGAGATGTAGTGTACAACTTGGTGACTATATGTGTGTGTGTGTGTGTGCGTGTGTGTGTGTGTATATATATATATATATATATATATATATATATATATGCACACGCATACTGTATTGTGTATTTGAAAGTTGTCAAGAGAGTAGGTCTTCAAAGTTCTCATCACAAAAAAATTGTAACTATGTGTGGTGATAGATGTTAACTAGACTTATTATGGTAATCATTTCTCAATATACACATATATCAAATTATTATGTTGTACACCTTAAACTTATACAAAGTTGTGTATCAATTGTATCTCAATAAAACTGGAAAAATAGAGCTGCTTCCAAAAGAAAAAAAAAAAGTCTGAGGACTAGGTAGGATCATAAAGAAATGTGTATATAATAAGTGAGAACAGTAAGATGAAAAGCATATACAGTAAGTCCCCTACATACGAACCTTCAAGTTACGAACTTTCAAAGATGCAAATGTGCTTTGCACAGCCAATCACGTAAGTTAGTTCACGTGTCTGGCGTACATTGTCATGTGCGTGCATCCTCTACAAGTGGTTGTGCTCTTGTGTACTTTACTGTACAGTACCGTATAGAGTACAGTAGTACAGTATCTTTATTTCAAGTCCAGGGTGTCCGGAATCAAGTGTAAAAGCAGTGGTGATGTAGCTGGTACTACTGTACTTTTCAAGGTACTGTACTGTAAGATTTAAAATGTTTTCTTGATTTTTTGTGTGTTTTTTTATGTATTGTTTGTGTGAAAAGTATTATAAACCTATAACAGTATAGTACTATATAGCCTATTGTGTTAGTTGGGTACCTAGGCTAACTTTGTTGGACTTACAAACAAACTGGACTCACGAATTTGCTCTCGGAACGGAACTCGTTTGTATGTAGGGCACTTACTGTACCCCTATAACCTATAGCCATACAAACATATCAAGGTAATAAGGACTGAAAGGAATGTCCAAAAATGAGAGCACTTGAGTTGGAATGATGAGTAGTGTCTTTTTATCTGTTATTACTGTTGTTTAAGACAAATTTAAATTGTAAATTTAAAACGTACTTTAATGAACTGGACCTATGTTTCAATGAATATCAGGACCAACTCATATTGGAGACTCAGAGAATTCTTAAAATTCTTAACTCTCCTTTTGCTCTTTACTTTTATCAGTGCCTTTTTCCCCAAGCCCCAAGCTGAATGCTAGTTCAGACACTGAGAAGAGTGGAGGAGGGGAAGAAGGAGAATTAACTCCTGCTGAGTTGGGTAAGAATGCTGGGGGAGGGGCGGGCGGAGCAGGAGTGGGGAGCAGTAGGTATCTGAGCCTCAGCTTCCACCTCTCCACCAGTTCCCACCCTATTTAATAAGACATTGACGTCGCCTCCATCTTTTTTTAAATGGTACATAAACATATCTTCAAATCCTTCTTCTCCACCAAGTCAGCACCCTAAACCCTGCCTATAAGGAAATTCTGGAGTCACTAGTAGCAGAGTGTCCACTGTCAAGGACCCAGGAGACTCTGTGGGACTGTGGCCTTTTTCTACAGTGGAACAGAGAGGAGAGAAACAGGTCAGAAACAACCAGATTGTCAGTAAAAGAGAAAGTAAAAGAGGTCTTAGTAGAAAATCAGTGAGGTAACTCTAAAGCTGACCAAAGATCAAGAGTTATTCCAACTCAGAGATTTGGGCTGACAGGTTTCCCCCGCCCCCACATCCCTTGGCCCCAAATTCCCAGACAACCTACCCACAGAACCACATATCCCATACTGTGCTGCCAGATATTTATCCTACCCCGGCCAAGCTTGACTAGCTCAGAAATGTGAGAATCCCCTCTCTCAAAACCTGGCTGGAAAGGGAAGTAGAAGGTGAGTCAGGCCGAGGACGTCCAGGAGAGGATCTGCTCCTGGCTAAGTCAGAACAAACTTTCCCAGGAAACACTTTCTCAACCCTGCTGATCCCTTTCTATTGGTCAGGAAGGCTGTGAAGTTAATAGGTTTCTGTGGGCCGGGCAGATGACCTAGTCTAGGCAACTTAATTAACTGTATCCATGGGAAAACCCATGGAAAACACCAAAGAATCAATTACAAATGAGCCTTTGGAACCAAGCTGCTCCTACGGGGACCCTGACCTCACGGTCAGTGTGACGGAAGGAGTTGAGGGTGTCATTTGCCCATAGGCTTTTTGCAGTGAGTTTTCATTTTTTATTGTCATGGCCTTGTTTCCTTGCCATATTTGCTTTCCCACCTAAATAAATGCTTAAACAAAACATTTTAAATTCAGATTTTTAAAATAGATAAATAAAACATTACAGGTATATCTGAAGCCTCCCCAACCAAAATCCTCCCTGATTTCATTGCCTGTCCTCATTATTCAGGGGCGACCACTGTCCTGAATTTGCGTGATGGTATATTTTCACTATGTAAGTATGTGCCCATCAGCAATATGTACTTTTGTTTGGCACATTTTCAGACTTTACATAAATGTTACTCCGGACTTGCATGTCTTTTACTCAGTGTTTGCGCAACATCATTTTTGAGATTTACTCATATTAACATGACTCTAGTGAATTCACTTCTAATTGCAGCATTCTATTATGTGAATATATCACATTACTACTATTGTACTCTTCTGTTACCATTACTGTTCATTTTAGTATTTAATTGTAGTATTCTGTTATATAGAGATATCATCATTTGTTTCTTAATTCTCCTGAGGAGTGGAATAGCTGGGTGGTAGAGTATGAGCGACTTTAACTTTAAAGAGAAGTTTGGTAATGCCTAATACAACAGTCAAGCCGATTTATAGCTGTGCTACACAGGGTGAGAGCTTCTGATGTTTCACATCCTCAGAAACACTTGATATTGGCAGACTCTTTAATTTTTGCCCATTTGATGGAGGTGATATATAATCTCATTTTATGGCATTATCTTTATTCACAGATTGAAAACAAAATCTTTTTCAAAATGATCTTTTAGGTTAGTGGTTCTCATAGTGTGGTCTGGGGACCCCTGGAAAATCCCTGAAACTCCAGGCAGACTTTGAGGTCACAACTATTTCATAACAGCACCAAATGTTATTTGCCTTTTTAACGCTCATTCTCTCACAGCAGTATAGTGGAGTTATCCAGAGGCTACCGGAATGTGGTGCTGCACCGGTCTACAGAATCATCCAGCTGTCTTCTATTAAGCCCAACATTAAGGAGATTTACACAAATGTAAAGCAATGCCACTCTTCTAATTATTTTTGTCTTGGAAAAACTTATTATTTCCCATTTAAAAAAATATGTTAACAGACAATGGGTTTATTATTGGTCTTACATAATTAATAAATATTTTTAAACATTGCAGTTTTAGTTTCTAATGTGGTAAGTATCACTAGATATAACAAACATATAAACAAAAGCTCTCTGAAGTCCTCAATAACATTTACGAGCCTAAGGGGCCCTCCAGATACCAAAAGGTTTGAAACTCCCTGTTTTAGGCCACAGCCTTTTATTGTCACTTCCCACTTAAAGCAATGACAGCTGACTTTTGGAGGGTGCTTCCTGTGATGCGCCATCACGCTGAGTGCCTGAGGGTCACTTTCCCTTTAACCTTCAAGATACTATTGTACAGCAGATGCTGTGATTGGCCCCACTTGAGGAGAGTAAGCTGAGACTTGGGACAGTTGAGGGTCATGCCTGAGGTCAGGAAATGGGACTGAAGTCCAGCCTTGAAGCCTCCAGAGGCCTCCCTGCACTTTACCATCACAGCTACTGTCCTCCCTCCTTACCCCTCCAGCTTTCTTCTGAGTCATCCTCTGAGTCAGCCTTCTTGAAACTGTCTACTCATCTTTGAATCATCCTCTCCTTTTTCCTTGAAATGATCTGAATCCCCTTCCCAAGGCAGCAGAGGGGCGAGAGGCTCTGGGGCTGGCTTCCTGGAGCTGGAGCTGCAGTAAGCGTGGCCAAGCCCCAGGCTTCCAGGCAGCAGAGCCAGCGGTCAAGGCAGTTACGCAGGATGGAGACCAGGAAACAGACCCCCCAAAAGGGCTGCTATAAGAGGGAAAACATTTGCTAGATAGGTTCTGGAAGGAAAAGTTGCAGAGGCCCCAGAATAAAAAGGCAGATCTTTTTTCCTCTGGGTTTCTTTGCCTCAGGCCTGCAGGTGGGGAGAAAATGTTAAAATCAGACATCTGCCTATTAACCATACCCATCTCTCTCTCTTTTTTTTAATATGGAAGGCTTCATGAATTTACATGTCATCCTTGAGCAGAGGCCATGCTAATCTACTCTGTATGGTTCCAATTTTCAGTATATGTGCTGCCGAAGCGAGCACACATATCCATCTTAATCTCATTCCCACTCACTGATTCTCTTCATTCAGCAAATACAGTGGTGTGATAAGTGGGTTGTGACGGGATAATAATACCAGCTGATGTTTATTGGTGTGAAATTATGCAGGTGCCTAGAAATGGGGCTGAAAAGAAATGAGAGCCAGCTCATGAAGAGTTTGGATTTTACCTGGAAGGTTTAATCAAGGGAGCAACATGCTCCAATTTGCTTTTACAAAGATCCTTCTGCTGCAGAGTGGAGAATGGATTGCTGGGGAGCAGGGCAGGAGGCAGAAAACAATGAGGACTGGAATTAGCATAGGACTAGTAGGGATGGATGAAATCAGTGACGGAGAGGCAGGAAGCAAACATGTGAATGGTTTCTCACATGCCTAGAATTACTCCCGTAGCCTCCTAACTGGATTTCTCACCACCAAGATTTTTTTCCCCCCTTCCTGTCTCAGCCACTTTACAATGACCAGTTTCCTCATCTGAAAAATGAGGTACTGAAAATGGTGTTTACACTCCAGGGGTGCTGTGAGTCAATGTATATAGAAGAACTTGTATCATTACTTGTGTATGGTAATCCTTCAATAAAAAAAGTAATTACTATTATGGCATTTCTCTACTCAGAAACCTTCCATAGTGGAGAGGGGCAAGGTAGGGATATGGGATTAAGAGATACAAACTACTATGGATAAAATAGACAGCAACAAAAATATATTGTACAGCACAGGGAATGATAGCCATTATTTTATAACTTCTAATGAAGTATAATCTATAAAAATATTGAATCACTATGCTATGCACCTGAAACTAAAATAATATTGTAAATCAACTATAATTTTAAAAAAAGAAACCTTCCATAGAAAACCTTTTATTTCCATTTGCTAGAATGGCAAGGCCTGCCTCTCCAGATTCTTCATAATCCAGGCCCACTATACCGCTCAGCCTCATCTAATGCTATTCCTCCAAATATGTTCCCCAAATATACCAGATACAGCACATCTGTGCCTTGGTCATGCAGTTTCCCTCATTTCAAATGCCTCTCTTTTTCCCATCTATCCTCCCAATCTATCTGTCCCTTAAATGCTCATCACCACTTCCAGAAAAATGATTCCAAATGCAGTGACCAGTGACCATATCCTGAGAAATCATTTTCCCCCAAGCAGGACAGCATGTCATTCCAACCAGGAGGCTATCATTCCAAATAACTCACAAAGCCACTCACACTCCTACCTGTCACTGCTATCTAAATGCCAAGCACTCACAGAAGGCCCAGAGCATAAACTTGTCTTTCCCATGCTTCGTGGAGCACTATGGATGCCCCCAGAAGCCCATAAATAAAAGATAACTTTGGTACAAGTTGAGTTTTCATCAGGACTAACAGCTATGAAATATTTAAAGGCTCTTTTGGGCTATTAACCCAAACCAATGTTGTGTGTTCGAAAGAGATAGGACCAAAAATATATGAACTAACTGACCAAAATATATCCTAGGGGAAGCAAAGTCTCACCCAAAGCAGGACTTCATAAAGCGCATGTGTCCTTCCGAATGTCTTTTGTTTTCATGCCTTATTGAGGTGTGATTAGAAAGAAGAGACTGCACAACATTGATAAATCTCATGCCCTTTTAACCACAAAGCTTTATAAAGATCAGCATTTGTGTTAGGCTACTTAAAATTCTCTTATATTTTCAAACATGACAGTGTAATGATAAAATCAAGTTTGCCTACAGGGAGGTTTTCCACACCTATAAGTTACTAGAAATTCTCCTTAGTTGGGAAAAATGTGTTCTAGAAACTAGAAGAATTTATTTTTCAATGAAAAATGATAACTGCATTTTTTAAACCAGGAAATTGTGGGCACTTATTTGCTTTTGGCTAGAAATAAAAGATTTTTTCTAAATTGGGCCCCTCATTAACTATAATCTCTCTACAGATAGCACTCAGCTCAGTAGAGTGTGTGGAGAGACAGAGGAGAACTTCTCTCCATGTTCTCAGAGACATTCAGAGAGATTAAGAGCAGGAGAGTGGGCTTCCCTGGTGGTGCAGCGGTTGAGAGTCTGCCTGCCGATGCAGGGGACACGGGTTCGTGCCCCAGTCCGGGAAGATCCCACATGCCGCAGAGCGGCTGCGCCCGTGAGCCATGGCCACTAAGCCTGCGCGTCTGGAGCCTGTGCTCCGCAACGGGAGAGGCCACAACAGTGAGAGGCCCGTGTACCGCAAAAAAAAAAAAAGAGTGGGAGAGTGCATCAAAGTGGTACCAAGTACCAGACCTCAGGAAACATTTACTTTTTATTGATTCCCTTATTCAATCAACATTTACTGAGCCCCTGATTTTTACTGGGCTGCATAGCTTTGCCCCAGCAGCAGTTTACAAAATATTTTGAGACATAAGATGCAAATGTTCAGCCCCTGCACTGACCCAGTAGGCAGCTACATCTATGGAGTGTAGGAAGCCAGCTACTGGGGAGTGAGAAGGAGGTAGTAGTGGTTGGGGGACCCTGTGTACTACATCCATGCTTCCCCTGCTCCACCATGATGGCCCAGTCTATATGGTTTGGTTTCTGACTAAGTTTCCTAGATTCTTAACTTCTCAATATTTTCTCCTTGAGAATATTCCTTCTGGAGCTGAAATATTTCCATGAATTCTAGCCTGCTTAGATGAGCTCTAACTGTCAATGCCAAGAACTGGCTCTTATTTCCTGAGTTGCTGGCCAGTGCCCAGTTGTGAGTGGACTTGTCATCTAAACTTGCCTGACCATGAAGAATCACCTTGGGCCCTTGTCAAAATGATAGATTCCTAGTCCCTTACCCCAGTCTATTTGAATCAGAAACTCTGGGGGAAGGGAAGGCTTTCTAGATGAGGAAACTGAGGTTCAGAGAGGTGAAATTATAGACTCAAATCCACACATGTGAGTGCAGAGCCAGGAACAAACCCAGTTATGTTCAGTCCAACCTTTTTTGGTGTTATGATTAGACATATGAGAGGGTATAGGGTCATAGTTGCTTCAGCCCCACCCCCTTTCTTCAATTACAGCCTCCTTATTCCATTTCCTGGAGTCATACACTTTCTCAGTTTCTTCAAGAATGTAATCCTGTGTCACAAACGCCAATACCCATGAGAGACGGAAGGGTACAGTGAATGACTGAAGCAGGGCGTGGCAGTGCAGATATGGCATCCGTGGAAGGCAGGGATCCTACAGGAAACTAAGGTCCTTTCATGGCCAAGCTACTACCTACTGGTACTACTCAGCTCCTACCAGCTGTTTGCCAGTGAGAATGTAGGCCCAGCTTCACTGAAAGATCTAGATTTTTTAGGTAAAATCTCAAAATGTCACCCCCATGATCATATTTACACTATATAACACTACATCTTAGAGACTTGAGAGAGAAAATCTGTGGCTGGCCTTGAAGAAGCAGGTGCTATGATATGAACTGCCTGTGGAGAGGGCCACGTGGCAGGAAGCTGCAGGCAGCTTCTGGGAGCAGAGGGCTTCAGTCCTCCAACCATAAGGAACTGAATCCTGCCAACAACCATGGGAGCTTGGAAGAAGATCCCAAGTTCCAGAAAGGAATGCAGCCCAGCCAGCACTTTGATTGCAGCTTTGTAACCTTGACCAGAGGACAAAGCTGAGCCATCCTTGGGCTCCTGACCTACAGAAACAGTGAGATAATAAATGTGTGCTGTTTTAAGCTATTACAGTTGTGGTCATTTCTTATACAGCAATAGAAAACCAATACACCTTCCTAGGCCTCCCCTTCTCAGAGAGCCCTTCAAACTCCAGAGGTTCCCTCTCTCCATCTATCATCTACATTTCCATCCCTAACTGCCCTGATCTCAGCTAGCTGTCAAGAGAGAAAGTAATCTGGCAAACTGATTTACCATTTATTATTTACCTACCCCTTTGCATTTTGTAAGAGAGGGCTTGGAGAGGTATGGCTAAATCAAATGTATGATTGATTCAAAATGACAGAATTTCAGAAGATGATGCAGAAAAGCAGAAGTAGTTTGGTGCCTGGAGATTGTCCCAGCAGGCCTCAAGCCATACCATAGTGCTTACCTAGAAGAACACAATCAGCCCAGCCAAAAACACTCTAAACAATGGGACCGGGAGCCAGAAACTGCATTGCCGCTTACTAGAAAGATTAACTGGAGAAAGCTTTAGTTTTCTTCTCTGTCACTTAGGGCTGAGGCCTACCCTGCCTGCCTCAAAAGACTATTGTGAGGATCATGCCAGTTGGCATATGTGTGTGAGATGATAGAAAATACATTAGTCTCTGCCCCCAGCCCTCTGTTCAGGCACAGAGCTCCTGAACCCCTTGTAATTTCTTGGGTGACAGGAGTTTGTTCTAATGAGGTGACATTAGATTTGTTCTAATGAGGTAACTCATTGGGTGGGCTCCTGGATGAGGGCTAGTCACTGGAAAGACCAAGCCATGATTAGAAGCTTGGAATTTTCATCCCACCCCCCATTCTCTTGAGAAGAAAGAAGGGCTGGAAATGGAGTTAATAATTGATCATGCCTACGTGATGAAACCTCCACAAAAATCCCAGTAAGTATGGAGTTCAGAGAGCTTCCAGGTTGGTGACATACCCCAACTCCACGGGGTCAGAAGTTCCTGTGCTTGGGAAACTCTCAGACCTCGATCTATGTATCTTTTCATCTGGTTGTCCATCTGTATCCTTTGTCATACCTCTTACTTGTAAGTGATTCCCTGAGTTCTGTGAGCAGCTCTAGCAAATCAGTGGAACCCAAAGGAGGGGTTGTGGGAACCTCTGACTTACAGCCAAACCTGACAGAAGCTGTGGGTGAGCTGGGGACCTACTACTTGTGATTGGCATCTGAAGTGGGGGTGTGGGGTACAGTCTTGTGGGACTGAGCTCTTAACCTGTGGGATCTGATACTGTCTCCAGTTAGCTAGTATCAGAATTGAGTTACATTGTAGAACACCCACTGGTATCAGAGAAATCCTTGGTGGGGAGAAAAAACACACACATCTGGTGACCAGAGTGTCAGAAGTGTTGTGAATGTGATAGCCTTATGAGAGTAAAGGAAAAACATAGGGAAGGAAAGACTGGGTTTTTCTACTTAATGTGAAAGCACTCTGTAAGTAAAAAATATATTCACAAAAATAGGTTGAAGTGATGAAGCAATCACAGATAATTTAAGCCAAAAATATTCCGGCGCACACACTGTGATTTCAGGCCTGCAGCTTCAGTACTGATCTTGCCCATGTGTGTTGTCAGGCTTCCATTTCCTTGCCACCTCTTGGTTTCAGCCAGAGGCTGACGCTCACTTCTCCCAGCTCGCATGCTGCTGACAAGGGCCGGGTAGGGACTGAGATGATGGTCCTCTCACATCCCAGCATATGATTAACATGGGAGGAAGGGGCTTCCCTGGTGGCACAGTGGTTGAGAGTCTGCCTGCCGATGCAGGGGACACGGGTTTGTGCCCCGGTCCGGGAAGATCCCACATGCTGCGGAGCGGCTGGGCCCGTGAGCCATGGCCGCTGAGCCTGCGCGTCCGGATCCTGTGCTCCGCAACAGGGGAGGCCACAACAGTGAGAGGCCCGCAAACCGCAAAAAAAAAAAAACATGGGAGAAAGAGGCCTCCGGGAAAGTCACACAGATGTCTGGGGAGTCCCCCGCCGCCCGAGCAAAAATATCCCCATCAAACTCCCCAGGCTCCAAAAACAAAATCACCCCTAGTGAGACTGAGACTGCTGAGTCCTTCAAACCCATGCAGTCAAGCCCCTGAGAGTTCTAGAACTTTGCCTCATCCAGCAGGGCTCCACTGTGTCCAAATCCACATTTCAAATGGCAGGAGCAAGCAACCACTTTCTTCTGATGTCTATATGCCTTAGAGTGAAACCTACACCAGGCAGAGTTTTATTAGATTTAAATGGACTAGAAAAAGAGTGAGGAGAAAAGGAAGAAGATGATTTATCCTCCTTATAGTCAAACAAACATAGAAAAACACATGAGAAGAAATAACAGCTTCCCATTTTAAAGCCAGGGGTTGAAGTCAAGGATCACATGACTGATTGGAGGAGTGAAAAAACTCTCATTCTGGAACTAAACTAAATTATTAAATTATAGAAATTAATAAAAATAATAATAATAGGGCTTCCCTGGTGGCACAGTGGTTGAGAGTCCGCCGCCGATGCAGGGGGCACGGGTTCGTGCCCTGGTCCGGGAAGATCCCACATGCTGCGGAGCAGCTGGGACCGTGGGCCATGGCCGCTGAGCCTGTGCATCCGGAGCCTGTGCTCTGCGGCGGGAGAGGCCACAACGGTGAGAGACCCACGTACCGCAAAAAAAAAAAAATAATAATAATAATAATAATAATAAAATAGCCATAACAATACCAAACATTTACTACATTTACCCTGTGCCTGGCACTGTGCTAAATGTGTTCCAGGTATTCTCACTCAGTCATCACAATGACCCTTAAGGAAAGGTACTATTCCTGTTCCAACTTAACAGATGAAGAAACCAAGGTTTGGTGAAGTTAAGTAAGTTATACAAGGCCATGCAACTAGCAAGTGATAGAGCTAGTTCTTGAAGCCAGCTTTATCAGTCTCCAAAGCCTGTGCTATTAATCATTATGCCATCTTGCCGCCCGAGAATGGATATGCACAACTGTGTCCCCACTCCCCAGAAGGGCCGAGAATGCTGACCACAAATCTGCACCCCCTACAAGCTCATGGTACTCCCTCCTCCCACACTTGCTCTTCCGAGAACCTCACCAAACATGCCTGAAGACGGGATTCTCTCCCCAAACCTCAAAATGACCCTCCCCTCTTCAGAAAAAGAGATAATACGCCCCACACAAGAGCTGTTAATCTTAACATTAACATCAACATCACTGGTACTTTTTCTTCTCTAGAAATAAAATATTAATTTTATTAATATTTTAAATTTGTAAACAATAGAGAATGTGAAGCTAATATGTTTACAGTAGCATTGAAGAAAAAAGCATGGGTTAAAAATTATCGAATGTTTGCAACCTGAAATTAATATTCAGTGCATTGGGAGAATGTAAAGCTTAGACAGAAATGAGAGTGAAAGCAATAATTAGAGCAATGGTAGCCTCTGTGTGGCAGAGGAGATAATCATTTAGATGGGCACATGGAAGCCAAGAAAGGTCAGTGCTAGCTTCAATGCTGCATTCTCAGAGCTGCTCTTCCACAATACGGATCTAGTCTTTCGTGCTATAGAGAGTGGCATGGAAGACAGTTTGGAGGTATATGTAATTATAAAGAAGGAGGGGAGGAAGGAAAATCAGAAGGGTGGAATAAGGGGAGGAGGAAGAAAGAAGAAAAAAAAAGAAAACAAAAACGTGGACTCTGAGTTAAATCCAACATGGGCAAATAAAATTAGTATAACAACAACAAAGATTTTCAAGTTTCCAGATATAAAACCTCATGAAATCTAGATATTAAAAAATACAAAATAGGGAGTTCCCTGGTTGCCTAGTGGTTAGGATTCCAGGCTTTCACTGCCATGGCCAGGCTTCAGTCCCTGGTTGGGGATCTGAGATCCTGCAAACCGTGCAGTGCTGACAAAACAAAACAAAACAAAACAAAACAAAAAATATTGGTTATTTTTATATATTGGAATTCTTGGTATCAGAACTTGGCCTGAGTTCAGGAAATAGCATTGTTTAAGGCCACAGGAAGGAGTGGAAGAGCATGGTAACAGAGAATATTATTTTGTATGATATTTGTCCTATATAGGTAAACTAAACCAATTTTTGGTTTTCATAATAATTGCTGTTATTCACTGAGTGCCTTGTGTACACAGCTCTGTGCTAAACAGTTTGTAATACTCTATTTGATTTCATCTTCCCAGCAAGCCTACCAGATAACTATAATTACCTTCATTTGTACATGAGAAAACTGAAAATGAGAGAGGGTAAGTTGCTCAAAGATACACTGGAAGCAAGAGGCAGAGCTGCTCATCAGCACAAGCTCCATGTGACTAGACTACTCTCAAACCTGTTCCATCATAAGCATCATCAACATCACCAAAAGCAACACTTATTGAGCAATTTACATAGAGTACCATTTTTAATCCCCACCTCAACTACTGTTATTCCCATTTTACAGGAGGAGAAACTGAGGCTCAAATAGGTTAAATAGTATCCGAGGCCACCTAGCTAGTAAGGTGGTGAAATTGGGATAGGAACTCAGACAAGCTGACTGTATATTAAACCAGTGTGTGCTTCAATGTTCTGTGCATTTCAGAAATATGACTAACAATTTAAAACATTCCTGTACAAATAATACAGAACTAGTGTTACAATAAATGTTAATAAGTGGCTTGCTCTACTGCACTCTGAATGTGAGAAGTAGCAACAAAATCAAGTCAAATTCAGTTACAGGTAATTTAATGCAGAGACCTGTTGGCTGTGTATTATTTTCATTTTTCTTATTTTGATGGAAATATGCCATAATAAATTAATTGTAATAAATCACATTAATAGTTTATTGGAGTTAGAAATAAAAGAGTTGATGCTTAATCTACTATCTTTCTAAAGCAACAGTGAATTAGCAAATTAAGAAAAATATTCTAAACAGAAAACACTAAAGGAGGTGCCTGGAAGCCATTTTTTTCTACAGGATTTGAGGCATACTAGACCTGGTCTATTAGGTCTTGGAAACTAATTGGGACTTTAGGTATATTTGCCTGGCAATAAACAGGAAAAATGAACTTTGAAGAGTTCAGCTAATCTGTCCTTTTCCACTCTCTTCCTACACTTTAACTTTCACAGTAAATTGGTTAAGTTATAGGTATCTAACAACTGAGAGGTACTCTACAAAAACACATTTTATGAAACATGAATTAGACAGGATAAGATAGACTATGTTACATTAAAACATGAGCCAGTGACTTAACTCAAGAAAGTTTAATTTCTTGCTCACACAGGGTGCTATGTCAATTAGGCAACTCCCCAGAGCATCTGTCCTTCAACTGGGGACTCAGTAATCTAGGCTGCTTCCAATGAATGGTTTTGCTATGTCAGGACATGGCCTTCAAGATCACAGCAGCAGAGAAAGAGGGAGAGAGGGAAGCTGAAGGATCATACACAAGCTCTTAAATGCTTTGGTTGAGAAATGGTACATGTCGCTCCACTTACAGTTCAGTAGCCATTCTGCTTACAGGCTCATGACCAAGAGGGCCTGAAAAGTAGCAAGTACATGCATAGTTGGTAGGTAATAAATGTCTCTGATATACAGCATTATATACATGTTTTCTTAATACTTCTACTACCACTACTATTAATACTAATACTGCAACTAATAATAATACCATATGTTTGTCACAGCTAAAGTTTGTGTTATTCATATTTTTCAAGGAACAAACTTTTAGTTTTATTAATCAGTTCCACTAAGGTTATTTTGCTTCATTAATTTTGTTTTTATCGTTAACCTGATGTGAATATTTCTACTCTTTAGGATTTCTTTTTTTATCTTCTTGAGCTAGGTATTTTATTTTCAATCTTTTTTATTTTCTAACAAAAGCTTAAGGCTATAAATTGCCCTCTGGCTACTTTTTATAATTTTGGTACATACTACTTTCTTTTTTCTTTTTTTTTGGCTGCATTGGGTCTTCATTGCTGTGCATGGGCTTTCTCTACTTGTGGCAAGCAGGGGCTACTCTTTGTCTCTTCGTTGCAGTGCACGGGCTTCTCATTGTGGTGGCTCCTCTTGTAGCAGAGCACAGGCTCTAGGCATGTGGGCTTCAGTAGTTACAATACACGGGCTCGGTAGTTGCAGCACACGGGCCCTAGAGAGTGCAGGCTTCAGTAATTGTGGCACGTGGGCTCAGTAGTTGCAGTGCATGGGCTCTCAGGCACACAGGCTTCAGTAGTTGCGGCACAGTAGTTGCAGCACTCAGGCTCCAGCAGTTGTGGCAAACGGGCTCAGGAGCTGTGGGGCATGGGCTTAGTTGCTCCGCGGCACGTGGGATCTTCCTGGAACAGGGATCAAACGCATGTCCCCTGCATTAGCAGGCAGATTCCTAACCAACGTGTCACCAGGGAAGTCCCAATACATACTACTTTCATTGTGGTTTCATTCTGAATATTTTGCAATTTTACTCTGAATCTCTTTTCATCCAGAAAATTAACTATTTAGGAATGTGCTTTGTTAATTTCCAAATGTATAGATTTTGAGTAGCTCTCTTTTATTGTTGTTATTTCTACTTGTATTATATTGTAATCAACTATGGTACCACCTGTATGATATCAAATGTTTAACTTGTTGAAATTTCTTTGGCCTGTTTTTTTACTATATTTATCTCATTCTCTAAAACAAGGTAAAGAATTACCTAGGGAGTTTTTACAAAATAACCTATAGCCAAATGTTTCTCCAGACTACTGAGTCAGGATCTCCAGGGGCAGGTCCAGGCATTGTATTTTTACCTGCCCATTCATACCCACCACAGCAATATGTCTCACTCACACCACTGGTTGAAAACCTCTACTCCAACTATCCTACAGATTTGGAGTTTGAGGAATTGGTAGATTGGGGAAAGACTGCAGGAGGTGCAGATTAGGTGGTAGTAGAGATGAAGAATTCTGCTTGGTCATATTAAGTAACTGTATCTTTTTCATCTTTGTATCTCACTTATCTTTATATGCGCAATGCCTGACACAGAGAAGGCACTAATAAATGTAGCTGATTAGATGAATAGGAGTTACCTATGCAACTATGAGCATCATATAATAATAGGTAAAGATCTGTATAACAGAAATAAAACCCTATTTCATGTCCTGAAATATCAATGGCTTGTGAGAAGGTGTGACTTTTATACTACTTTTGCATCTTCTCCCTATGTACAGTGTTGAGCATACAATAAACAATTCATAAATACATCTTAAATGTAATTTATGAGCATGTGTATTAGTTTCATATTGCCACTGGAGCAAATTACCACAGACTTACTGACCTAAAACAACACAAATTTATTATCTTAAGAGTTCTAGAAGTCAGAAGTTCAAAATGGGTCTCACTGGGCTAACCAAGGTTTTGGAAGGGCTGCATTCCTTTCTGGAGGCTCTAGGAGAGAATCCATTTTCTTGCCTTTTCCAGCTTCTAGAGGCTGCCACCTTCCTTAGCTTGTGACTCCCTTCCATTCTCAAAGCCACCAACAGCAGGTCTCTCTCACAATGCCATTTCTCTTTTTCTAAATTTTTGGCCTCTGCCTTGCCCATTTAAGGATTCTTGTGATTACTTTTGGCCTACCAGATAATCCAGGATAATCTCCTTAGTTTAAAGTCAGCTGATTAGCAACTTTAATTCCACCTACAACCTTAATTCCCCTTGCCATGTAACATAACATATTCACAGGTTCTGTGAATTCAGACATGGACTTCTTTTGGTGCGGGGGCTGGGGGGGGCATTATTCTCTCTAACAAAGCATATAAGACCCAAAAAACAGAAAAAGGAAGAATAGAGGAAGAAATGACAAGGAATAAACAAAATGGAGTGGTAACATTAAGAACAGTAATAAGATTACAAATATATAAGAATTCGTGCATTAAACTATAAGAATCTGGAACAAAGCAAAAAAACAATCTCTATTCAATACTATTAGTTAATTCCAAGCATGCACACACACACACACACACACACACAGAGTAATGGCTTGTTTGGCTGATGCCACAGCTAGGATATTACTGTTTACTAATTACACAAACTAAACAAGAAATAAATGACATGTTTGCTAGTTATTTAACTTTTGTAGAAAAAGTTCCCAAATGCCTTTTTTCCTGGTAAAGGATTCTTTTCTTGCCCCCTTCATTCCAGCTCACCTCTAACATTTCTGGAGAAGTTCTAGGAGGATGGATAAAACTCTTTTAATATTTGCCTACCCAGCTTAATCCGTCACAGTGCCAGGATGGATGGTGACCGTGCAAGTGCACTCGAGACAAGAGCACCGCTGGCCTGAATTAGAGGCAAAGGCTGGTGCACATCGCCCCCTTGTGCAGAGAGGTGGAGAAATCATTTCCTCTGGTTGCCCAATTGGTTTGCTGCAAGAAATTTCTTGGCTAAAACTCCATGGAAAATGGTTGTTTGGAGAGTAAAATTCCCCCAGAGGTTTTATTTTAGTTTTTTTAACATCTTTATTGGAGTATAATTGCTTTACAATGGTGTGTTAGTTTCTGCTGTATAACAAAGTGAATCAGTTATACATATACATATATCCCCATATCTCTTCCCTCTTGCGTCTCCCTCCCTCCCACCCTCCCTATCCCACCCCTCTAGGTAGTCACAAAGCACCGAGCTGATCTCCCTGTGCTATGTGGCTGCTTCGCACTAGCTATCTATTTTACATTTGGTAATGTATATATATCCATGCCACTCTCTCACTTTGTCACAGCTTACCCTCCCCGCTCCCCATGTCCTCAAGTCCATTCTCTACGTCTGCATCTTTATTCCTGTCCTGCCTCTAGGTACTTCATGACCATTTTGTTTGTTTTTTAGATTCCACATATATGCGTTAGCATACGGTATTAATTTTTCCCTTTCTGACTTACTTCACTCTGTATGACAGACTCTATGTCCATCCACCTCACTACAAATAACTCAATTTAGTTTCTTTTTATGGCTGAGTAATATTCCATTGTATATATGTGCCACATCTTCTTTATCCATTCATCTGTCGATGGACACTTAAGTTGCTTCCATGTCCTGGCTATTGTAAACAGTGCTGCAATGAACATTGTGGTACATGACTCTTTTTGAATTATGGCTTTCTCAGGGTTTATGCCCAGTAGTGGGATAGCTGGGTCATATGGTAGTTCTATTTTTAGTTTTTTGAGGAAACTCCATACTGTTCTCCATAGTGGCTGTATCAATTTACATTCCCACCAACAGTGCAAGAGGGTTCCCTCTTCTCCATACCCTCTCCCCAGAGGTTTTAGAATCAACTTTTTTTCATCACTTTAAACCTTATTGGGAAATCTCTCTAAAATATATTACACATAAAGAATAATCATACTGAGTCAATACTGCATGAAAGAATATAACAGCATAAAATAAATTATTCATTCCCTTGCCTTGTAAAGAGCACTCTGAATGCAGTTTTAACAATTCTTTTTGGCTGTGAACCTCAGTCCATTTACTGTCCCACAGAGTAGATAGAACACAATATTCTTTTGCATGTTTATGACATTTTTTAAAGGTTTTTTTTCCTTATTGTTATTTGGTTTTTTTGCCTCCTCTGTTGCTTGTCAGTGGTCACTTTTTGATTTTGTCAGTGTGGCTTCCTTAGCAGCTTCCTTCCCTTTCTCGTTTGCTGTGGAAATAGTAACTAGGATACCACACTGGTTAGAATTGTAAGTAAAACGTTAAATAGGCTCCCAGTAAAGCCCTCTCTTACAAGTGAAATGTGTGAGATTTAAGACAAAACCAGAGTGACACTACACACAGCACTGCTCACTCCACTGGATTTTGTGACTGTTTGACATCTATTTGGCTACTTAGAAGCTATTTTTACCTCTTTTCTATTTTTATTCTGAATAGGTTAGTCTGAAATAGTTGTGTTTTGGCAAGATGAAATATTGCTATATTTTTCAAGGTGCCAAAACCTTGAAATGGGATAAAATTTCCTCAGTCCTGGGATTGGAAAAAAGAAAAAAAAAAAGAGGCAAAGCCATGCCCCTTTCAGTGCTTATGGCAACTTGATAAAAAAGCAGGGCTGCAACTTGAATGTGCATTAATAGGAGAAAATGCAAAGGGTGGCTCATCTGTATAGCAAAATACTATGAGCTATGAACTGTGTATACCACATATACGTACACTGATTGGAAAATATGCTCGTTGACGTACTGTTTCGTTTCCACACCAATAGGAAAATGCTTCTCTTTGGTCCCCCAGTCCTGAGATATATTTCGTAAGGCCAGCAGGATCTAGCACTAGCTCACTCGCAGCACTGCCCCACTCAGTAGGGCGCCCTTACATTAGCTGCCCCTCCGTCCCTGCTTCACCCCCCGTCCTTTCTCCTGCTCCCCGCAAGCATCGCCCAAGTCCCTGCACACAGCCTTCGTCTCTCAGGCTTTGCTTCTGAGAGAAGTCAGGTTAAAATAAAAGACATTGTCGAGGGAAACAATGATGCATTGAGCTGCTGCACCCATTTTGCAACCATGAGGGGAAGACCAAGAGAATGCGAGAAACTGACCCAGAACCATGGCACCACTGGGCTACAGAACCATCTACCTCCAGACATCTTGTTCCATGAAAAGAATAAGCCCCTATTAAGTTGCTGATAGTTTGGTTTTCTGTTATTTACAGCCAAAGTACTTCTTGGGAGTATTTTACTTAGAGGCGAAGGCAGAGGGATGAGCTCTCTGTGTGGAGAAGCCAGGGGAGGTTGGTAATGAGAGCTCCAGCTAGTAGAGAATTCTGGTCTGAGAGAAGCAGAGACAAAGACAGAGGGAGTGTGTCCTGTGGTTTAGAGTCTTCTGCCAGTGAATTCCTCTTTTTGACTGAAATATTTGATGTAGAGTTTCTATCACTTGCAAACAAAAGTCCTGCCTAATTTAAGTGTGAGCTTACTCTTGTTTTACAAAAAATGTGCGTATGTGTGTATGAGTGTACGTTCATCTAAGCACGGAAAAATATGAATGCATGTACTGAATGGCTACCAGCAGTTATTTCTGGGGAGAAGTGGAATAGAGGGGAGTCAGAAGGACATATGTATCATTTTTACTTTATAAACTTCTTAATGTTTAAACTTGTTATAACCAGCTTGTATCATTTTTGTACTTTTAAAAGACTAAAAGCTGCAGAAACTCTGAGATAATGTGTGTGTTGTCTGATGCTGTTGAGTTTGAGGTGTGTGGCGGTTGAAAACTAACACACGAGTCATCGCAAACCTGAGAACCACTGCTTACAAACCACCCAACAAACCTCAGTCAGACAACCACAAATCCCAAGGCCCGAATAAAAGCAGTAATAAGCGCTGAGTGAAGAACTAATGCTGGGAAGTTGTATCCAGTCGGCCTGTGACCATGGCCCCTACCCTCCTAAACATATAGTTTCCATTATTTTTCCTAAAATCCAACCCAATAAGCCCACAATCTAAGTTACAAACAAACAAACATAAAGGTGTGCTTGCTATGCAAACGCAGCTGCAAAGCAAGCTCATCCCTTTACCCTGCCCAATGCATTTCTAGACAGAAAAATCCAGCCACAGCTTCAAGAGTCAATGTAAATAGCCTGGAGCGCTAAGGAAGATGGGAAGTGTGCTGGGCCAACCTAAGCACACAGGCTGATGGGATGGAGCCAGGACCAGAGGGGATGGGGTCGTGGGAAACGGATACAGCTGGCTCAGCCATACGAGCCACTTGGTAGATGGACCAAAGCAGAAAAGCACAGGGACACAACATTCTCAGAGTGGAGATGGTGTCAGCAAGTGGAGCATTGACAGCAAAGAGAAACGCAGGTGAATGATGCCAGCAGGACCCCAAGTGGTGGCTGAAGGATGCCAGCAGCAGAACACAGGGAGAGGACCAGCAAGACCCCGTGTAGGCTGGGGGTTGGGAGGCAGCAGCTGATGACAGATGAGACCTGGAATTCCAGGGAGGGATACTGAGGCAGAAATTCAGGGGTATGAACAGTAAGAGCTACATACGCATACTTACTGCATGCTAGGTGCTTTAAACTCTTATTTCACTTAATTCTTCCAAATACCTTATGAAGGAAAACTTTTACCATCTCCATTTTTGAGATGAAGAAATTAAGGTTGACAGAAGATTTGTGATTTGCTCAAAGTTGCACAGCTAGTGTATTAGTCAGCTCGGGCTGTTGTAACAGAATACCACAGATTGGGTGATGTTAAGAACAGAAATTTATTTTCTCAGCCTTCTGGAGTCTCAAAGTCCAAGATCAAGGTGCTGGCAAGGTTGATTTCTGGTGAAGCCTCTTTTCCTGGCTTGCAGATTGCTGCCTTCCTGCTGTGTCCTCACATGGCCTTTAATTCGGTACACACGCAGAGAGAGAGATCTCTGGTTTATCTTCCTCATCTTATGAAGACACAGTCCTATCAGGTGAGGGCCCCACCCTATGACTTCATTTAACCTTAATTACCTTCTTAGAGGCCCCATCTCCAAATACAGTCACACTGAGAGTTAGGGCCTCAACAAGGAATTTGGGGGTTGGGGGAGAGTGGGGGGAGGACACAATTCAGTCCATAAGAGCTAGTTAGTAGCAAATACAGACAGTATGGCTCCAGAGCCTAATACTCTTTCTGTATTTTTATATTTTATTGAGGTATAACTTAAAGATTATAGTTCAATGAGTTTTGAAAAAATGCATACATTCATATGCCCCACATTCCTAGCAAGAACTCTACTGTACATCTTAACCATTACACTCTACCAGACTATTTTATGACAGGAGGTGCTGCTACTGGTAGATTTCATGGCAGCCAGGAGTCATCCCTGGCACTGAAGACACAAGGTCCACACGCAGCAAGACTTGATTCTGAACTCCCTTCCACACACATCCACATGGGACTCCCTGCCCAGGCTAGCCCTCACCCTCTGCTGCTCTGCTCTGGATTCCAGGAGATTGACCCTTGGCGAGCCATGTTTCCCAGGGTATTTCTCCCCCTCCCTCTCTGCATAGGGCAGTGTCTCTGGCATCTCCTCTGTGGCTCCAACTCCCACCAGACAGTCCCACAGTGGTTTTCTACCAGATGACCCTCTGCCTCCTGCACTTTGGTAAAAGAGCACTTCTTCCCTGTTGAGTTCCAGTTCAGAAGTATCAGTGGCTTCCTGCTGTTGCTATTCTTTGAGTTATCTCGCCATCCATTGTTCGGCTTCTCAGCTCTTCCATCTCCTGTATAAACAGTTACCTGCATTACATTCCCCAATTCAAATACTCAGCATGGTTTCTATTTTCCTGGTAACACTTTTATAGTACACTGCTATAGTTCCTACTTGTCAGGACTGGCTCAGAAACTGGGGCAGTTCTAGGCATTGGATGGAGCCCATGCACAGAGGCTGGAAGGTGGAGGACTCATCAGCAGAGATTTCTCCAAGAGGATACCAGAGATTGTATTTTTGTTCTCTACTTGTTGACATCTTGTTGGTCTATCTTGTTAGCAAATTAGCACTTCCCTCCAATACATTTCTTGCCCATGGCTCACCTGTTTTTCAGGTGGACCTTTGCAAGCTGTCAAGACTAGAGATGCTTTTATCACATGGTTCTTCAGCTACTGTCATGACACTAAGCTACTAATTGGATGTGTCAAACTGTCACATATTTTCCAAAAAAAAAAGTGCTTGTCTCTATGAAGTGGTTGGGGAAACAGTGACTTCGGAGTGCAAAATGGGATACTCCAACGTCGAGAAGCCTTCAACAGCCTGTGGGTATCCCCTGGGATCCTGCCAACCAGCTGGGGTGTGGGGAAGGAAGCCTTTGCAGAGGCTTAAGAGAGGAAAAATGTCTGGTCAGCTCTAGTTCCAGTTTACAACAGGCTCTGGCTAACTGTAAAATCCATACTGAGTAGATCCCCAGGACTACCACAGAAGGACACCCATCTCTAGTTTGGCTGACAAACTAAGTCTTGGCTTTCAAGAGCCTTTGGCTTTAGGAGGGAAAACCAGGAGGCAGACTGCACCCACTGGCTCACTGCCCTGCATCCAGGGACTTCTCCAGAGCTGCAATAACTCTGAGTCACGTCTCCTTTCCTCAGCTCACACCACCTCACTGGCAGGCTGATGGCCTTTCCTGATGGCAGGAGTAGAAGCCCCGCTGTCAGGGGGTGAAAGGCAACCAGACAGTTCCCACTTCTCCTTCACTCTCTCTACGTGATAAATCACTTCAGCCAGCACTGTCGCAAAAGGACCTGGCAGCGAATGGGAGAAATGTAACCCAAAAAAAGAAGAAAAGGAAGAAAGAATCCTGTTAGTCACAGAGCTTTTCATCTGAACCACAGAACAGGCTCTTGCTTTCTGTGGGAATAATAAAATCACAGTCCCGCACTATATTAGCTCCTCAAACAAAAGCAGCTCCCTAGAATGTAACTCATCAGGGCTTCTGAGCTGGATTTAGTTTTCGCTGGGTAAAGGCAAAGGTTAAAATGAAAGACCCTTAAGAAAATCAGAGGTAAATAAGCTTGCTATCCAAACAAGGAAAACACAGGCTGCAGGGCAGCTCCGCCCTGCGGTCAATTCAACACCTGGCAAACAAACAGCATGGTCTCCGCCCAAGCTGGACTTTTCCCACAGTGGACTGGCAGCTTCAGAGGTCCAACAGAATGCCAGGCTGTCTCTCCGACCTGGGAAAATAGGGTGAGAAGGAAGGGCTGGAACAGATACCTCGTTCCAAAGAAAAAGCACAACAGCTAAAAGTTATTATTAGAGAAGGACCTCAGAGCAGGCGGCTGGAGTTATTTTCAGGGTAAAGAAATATTCTTTGTGGAGAAGTGTTTAGGGAAAAAACACAAATAGTGCGTGAATATCACATTATAGGAACAAAATATTCTCTCTAAAATAAAGAGCTGGTATGGAATCAGTTGTTTTAACATCACATAAGCCCAGTGCATGCCACCTCAGCAGCAGGCGTGTGGCTCAGTACCCCATCTTACCATTCTTCATCCTTCCCTTCCCCATGTCACCTAGCTCCTGCTTCAGCAACCCCTTCCTCCAAAGGCATCCAGGACTCTCAGAATTCTCTGAGAAGACTGTTCCTCTAAATTATTCATAGTACAGTGCTACTGACTTCCTATCCTCCCCTTCCCAGAAGTATCTGCTATGTAAGAATCCAGTGAAAATGAGCAATGCTTGGAACAAATAATGAATCACTCCTTGGAAAATTTCAGGAACTTGTAGAGATTTCACAGGGGGATGAATGTCTCTTACCCATGTCCTAAATGATACTACGTATAAATATACTATAAACTTGACCTCTTTTAGAGTATGAATTCCTGTTATACGGGTATGAGAACATTATTTTTAAGATACTGACTTTCAAAAGTTGAGATCACTACTTTCAGTCAAAATAGCCATGGACCCAGCAATCCCACTACTGGGCATATACCCAGAGAAAACCATAATTCAAAAAGACACAGGCACCCCAATGTTCATTGCAGCACTATTTACAATAGCCAGGTCATGGAAGCAACCTAAATGCCCATTGACAGACGAATGGATAAAGAAGATGTGGTACATACATACAATGGAATAGTACTCAGCCATTAAAAGGAACGAAATTGGGTCATTTGTAGAGACATGGATGGACATAGAGACTGTCATACAGAGTGAAGTAAGTCAGAAAGAGAAAAACAAATATCGTATTCACACATATGTGTGGAACCTAGAAAAATGGTACAGATGTACTGGTTTGCAGGGCAGAAATAGAGACACAGATGTAGAGAACAAATGTATGGATACCGAGGGGGGAAGTGGGGGGGGGTGTGATGATTGCGATTGACATATATACACTAATATGTATAAAATAGATAACTAATAAGAACCTGCTGTATAAATTCAAAACTTAAGAAAAAAATTTTTAAAAAAAGAGCCATGGGTCTAAAGGCCAGCAGAAAAATATTTGTGAATTTATTTACAACTTGTGTTCTCTTCCTCGTGTGTGAACTTTTAGGTCGATAAAGGTATGGTAAAGTGTTTTCAATAACCAAAAAATCCCTTCTAAACTCCTGTTTAATCTTGTCATACTTCTTTTCTACCAGTGCACAAAAATATTTTGGAAATGTCTTATCCACATTATACTCTGGTCCTGGTAGGGGTAAAACACAATGGTTGACAGGTCTATGTCCATATTTACAATTGTTAGGGATTCCTGCTGTAATATCGACATTCTCAGCCCTGACTACGGTAGACTATTGCTAGAGACAGACACAATAATTCCCCTCAACTGCATGCTCGTTTTCAATGTGACTCCGCTACTCCTTCCATCAATAAGTGGAGTCTATTTCCTCTCCCTTTGAATCTGGGCTGGCTTTGTGACTTGCTTGACTCACAGACTCACAGAATTTGGCAGAAGGGACTCAGTGTGATTTCTAGGCATCCTCGTGGAGCCCCAAGCCTCCAGGTAAGGAAGTCCAAGCTGTACTGCTAGACAGAGTCTCTTAGAGGAGCCCCATGGTGCCCAGCTGACAGCCATCCCCAGACATGTGAGTGAGGCCCTGTTGCATCCTCCAGCCCGAGTCATGACCAGCCAACACATGTAGAGCAGAGGCAAGCCTTTTCCACTGAGTCCTGCTCAAATTGCAGGCCTATAGAATCATAAGCGAATTTCTGCTTTAAGCTGCTGTGTTTTGGGGTAATTTGTTACCTACCAGTAGATAACCAAAATACTGACCTTATACAAAAATGACTGAATTGTGTACAGCTACCCAGATTTGGTACACCAGAGATGAAATACTTGGCCTCAGAAAGCATCATCTGTCTCAATACAAAAATGTAAATGATCAAAGTCCAAATTATGCTCCGGATCAGAGACCACTCTCCCAATATCCATGCTCCGCTTCTTCTACAGCAGTGGCCCTCAAAGTGTGGTCCTGGACCAGCAGTATCAACAACACATGAGAACTTGTTAGAAATGCAGATTCTTGGCCTCCTTCTGAAAGAGAAACTCTGGGGGTGGGGCCCAGCAAGCTGTATTTCAACAAGTCTTACAGGTTGAGTCTGATGCACGCTGAAGTTTGAGAACCACTGTTCTATGGCAGTAACACTTCTGATGCTTAACTGGTATACCTGGCCACCTGGATAAAGACTAGGTAAGGAGGCTAGGTAAGGCCACGACTAAGTTCTGACCAGCAAAAAGTAAGCAGAAATGGGAAAGTGGGTGTTCCCTTCTCTGCCTCTTTCACCTTCATGCTAGTTGGAATTCAGATATGATGGCTGCAGCCCTGGAAAATATCTTAGATCATGAAGTGATCCTGGGAAATGAATCCATGCGCAGGAGAGAAACAATATGGAAGGAGCCCAGGACCCTGATACTATGCAGCTGCCACATTAGTTCTAGACTGATTCCCTGACTTCCTGAACATGAGAGAGAAATTCCTATCTTAAGCTTCTGTTTTTAAAGTTTTCTGCCCCTCACAGTTAAATCTGCTCCTAACTAATATATAATTCGAATAAAGTAGTCCCCCTTCCCCTCACCAGCTGAGATGTTCTTTAATATAAGAATATTTTTTCTTCACTTGTCACAAGTTATTCTTTAGATTGTTCAATTTTTTAGTTGCCTATTAGCTGTCTCCTTATTTGACTAGAAGCTCCGTGAGGGCAGTTTTGCTTTGTTCATCATTGAATCCCCAGCATCCAACACACTTCTACCCTCACAACAGGGACTTGGTGAATATTTACTGAATCAAATGGAGAGATAAAAGAATGGATGTAGGAAAACCACATTTTTTTCCAGAGAGTCTTTAAGCACTGATAAAATGACCAAGCCTCAAATAATCTTTCTTTTACGTCCAGCAAAACTATCTCCCCATCACATCCTACCTCTGTTCCACAACATAATCTAAATATGAAGCAACAATAACAATAACTAACACTTTTACATACCTTAAAATGCACCAAAGACAAATTCCAATAGAGGAGCATCCTACAATATAATACCTGAAGTACCTGAATATACTAAAGTACCTTTAGTACTCCTAAAACCTGTCAAAATCATCAAAAACAGGAAAGTCTGAGAAACTGTCACAGGGAACGTAAGAAGACCCAACCAGTAAATGTGACCTAGTATCCTGGATGGGATCCTGGAACAGAAAAGGACATTAGGTAAATGAGACTAAGGAAATCTGAATAAACTACAGACTTTAATTAATAATAAGATGTCAGTATTGGCTCGATAATTGTAACAAATATACCACACTGATGTAAGATGTTAATAATAGGGAAACCAGGCTTGGGATGGGGTGAGGGGAGGAGATGTAGGTATATATTCTCTGTACTATCTGCTCACTTCTGTAAATCTAAACTGTTCTAAAAAATAAAGTCTATTAATAAAAGAAATATGCCAAAGACTTACATATATTAACTCTTATTACGTATATTAGTTCTCATGAAGACTCAGATGGGAAGTATGATGAGCCCTATTTTACAGGTACAAAAGAGTACATTAAGTTCAGTTTCCCCAAGTCCCTAAGGCTTAGAGTATATGTTTCTTCTGGATCAAAATATATTTGATTCAGTCTTTCAAATAACGTATATTGATTACTGTGTGCCACCCAGAGACTGAGCTTAGGTGATTCTATGAAGAGAGTCAAAATTAGGAAGGGAGAAAGAGCTTTGTATCTGTCTACTGAAATTTAAAGGGCACAAGCAAACATTCTAAAGCGTGCACAACTCTAAAGTGTGTTATATTTGCATGTTGACAGCACATATACTCCTCCAACAGCTAGAAACAACTGAGCTTGACATCTAATTATCAAGAATAATTATTTAAATATGAAGCCACTAGCTGGCATAAATTTTTAAGAACACATAAGTCATACATCAGAAATTACAAAGCTGATTGAGAGTGAATTTGTATCTTACCCCATGTACCAAAATAGATAAGGCTCTATCTCTGAGGACAATCCCTGGTCTATGCTGAAAGAACACCTCAAATGAGAAAAATCTCTATGTCACTGCATTCCTTTCTAAAGACTGTAAACTTCCTTAACTACTATTTTGGTTAGCAGAACCCTAACACTTTCATTACTGATTACTCTGTTGATCAAAACAAAGATCTGGCACCTCGATTGATCTAATTCCTGACCCATGCAGTCTGACCATGAAATGTTATCCATGCTCACTATGATAACGTGGTACACTGAGATGAAAATAAGCTTTGTTGAAATTTTTTTGCAAAATGTATTACCTATGGGGATTGACTTTCATGCCTGGAACTGTAATCAACAGGTAGAGTCCAATCTAAATATCCACCTGAAACAATACCTAAAGGAGTATTTTGCATCTGTAACTTCATTGTTTCTCATGATTCCTTTAGCTGCCTCATTGTATTTATCCTTAAAAGTTCAGCTGAGGCATTAGGTCCTTCACAAAGTTTTAGCCTGCTCATTGTGGGCCATGGCACCTTGCATGGACCTCAGTAATAGGATTTATCACCATTCAGTAAAATTCAACAAGCATTGAATGAATGCAGATGAGGTACCATTCTGAGCACCTGGGAAACATCAGTGAACAAATCAAAGTTGCCTACCCTTGTGAGGAGAAATAGATGATACATAAACTATAATACGTAAGTAAATTTTATAGTATGTTATAATGATAAGTGCTATGGAAAAAGAAAACATGGAGTGGGTTAAGGGATCTGGGGTGGACTAGGATACAGAGGAAGGTTCAGGTTATTAATTAGGGTGGCAAGGTAGGCTTCTGTGAGAACAGGAGATTTGAGCGAAGACTCAAAGGAAGTGAGGGAATTATCTCTGTAGATCCCAAAAGAGGAGGCTTCCAGGTAGGGGCAAGAATTAGAGCAAAAACCCTCAGGCAGTTATATGCTTGGTGAGTTTGAGAAAAAGCCTGGAGGCCAGTGAGTCTGGAGCAAAATGCCCCAGAAGGGAGTAGGAGGGGAAGAGAGAAGTGAAGCAGGGAGCATCAATCATGGGGGTTTTGGGGGCCATTACAAACACTGGCTTTTACTCTATGTGAAATGGTGAGCTATTGCTGGGTTTTGAGTAGTGGAGAGACATGATCTGACTTATTTTGCAAGATTCATTCAGGCCATTATGTGGAGAATAAAATTGTAATGGAGCCAAGACAGAAGCAGAAAAACCTATTAGGAGGTAATTATAAGTGAGAGAGGATGATGCCCCAGGCCAGAGAAGTAATGTAGAGAGGGGTAAATGAGACCCAGAGTTTGGATTTAGCATCATGGTAAAACAGAGGTGGGGCATAACAAACAGAGGAGAGCCAAAGATGACTCCAGGGATTTTGTCCTGAGCAACTACTACAATGGAGGTGTCATGAACTAACGTGGGAAGACCATGCTTCCATGGAATTCACGAAAGAATAGGAATTTGGTTGTTATCTGAAAATGTGCTGTTGATACTTTCTGGTAAGACGGAATAAGCACAAGAAGAGTGGGTGTCAGTGGTTTGAAAGAAAATCTGGGATTCAGCAGAGGGGCACATTTTAGAAGTGCTCCATTTCAAATTCCCAATACTTGATATCACAGACAACATTGTGAGGAAAAACACAGAAATTAATGTCTCTGAGTCTTAAAGTGATTCTGAAGAATTAGACTCTGAACATGAAAAAGTTATAGAAATACCTCAAATAATTTATTTACATTTACCTTTTCATGTATGACCTGAGAATAAAATATTATTTTAAAAATCCATCTAGATAGACCTAAATTTCAAGAAATAGAAAATAATTTTGGTGATAAGAAATCACCATGTAACAGTTTAACGGGGAGTGTTTTTCTTAGTGACACAAAAAATATCTTTTAATTGGATACAATGAAATATTATGATAAAAATAACTAATATTTACTAGCCACAATGAGCCAGCGACAGTGCTAAGTGCTATATATGGAAATTTTTATTTCACTTCTCACAACAATCCTATGAAGTAGCTACCAATTTCACCCCGTTTAAGAGAAAGCTCAAAATAGTGAAGAAAACTTACGTGTCTTCTGTATGTCCCATATGATCTTTGTGCTTTGCTGTTTTTTTCCCCTTGGAAAAAATATTATCAGCCTCTTATTTAATAATTCCTCACCTTTAAGAATTTTAAGAATGAAATCTTTAGCATGGGTCTTCCACACATGCTCCACATGTTACCCCAAGCATGGCTGCTCTCTCTGCTACACATAGACCTCTAATTCCAGTCTTTTCTGTCCTGGGTTTTATGTTTTGGGTTTTGTTTGGTTCCCTCTGATCAGGTCAAAAAACAGGCATAGAAGGAGGTGCAGGGCTAAAGGGATGAGTAAAATTTTGTCCCTGGGCTTGAGGCACTTACAGTCTAAAGGGTGACAATACATGAATGGGTGATTTACTTCCTTTCACGTGCCAGGTGCCCTGCCTCTGTGTGTGCAGCAAGCTCTGACAGTGAAGCTACAACTTAGGGCAAGCCCTAACAGAAAGAAAGAGAGGGTGTTTTCTCAACTCCTTTGGCTTCACGCTGTATTACGGGTAATTCCAATAAACATTCCTGGGCTGCAGTGAGCCACTCAGGGAGTGTTTTGATTATAGCTCTCTCATACCTTGTATCACGTAGGCCACAAGAGCATACGCTGTTTGTTTAACCTTGGACTAAAGATGACACACTAGGTTATACAAAAGTCCTGAAAATGATTCAGTTCCGGCTTCCCAGAAAAAATACGAGAAACTCTGACACACAATTACAAAAGCATTCTACTGGTTGGGCTCAAAATCCACAGTTACAAAAACCATTTAGCAATGTACCATAGAACAGATGTTAGTGACATTTACAGAGTATTAGACAATAATATATTAAACAGTAACATTTGCAGATTCATTATATGAATCTACACAGGGTAACTGTACTGGAAGGTAGGGAGTGGGGGGAAAAGGGATGTAGTCCATCCTGGAAAAGGATCAGTCTAGTTAGGGAGACTCTGTGAACCTAGAATAAGAACCAGGGCTGTAAGCACACCAAATTCTAGTAAATTAAATTCCGTTTCACTGATGTTTATAACCCTCATTCATAGTTTGAGAATACATGTACTAAGGGATCTCTTAAGAGGATCTCAGAACTGTGACAGTATCTGCTCAAACCAATGGATTACGATGAAACAAAGTTTTTCTTCCTGATCTACAAATGCAAGACCCTAATGATATAAAATCTGCTTGTGCAAAGAGGCATGAGCAAGTGCATCCTCTAAATTCAGTTGGCAAGAAGATATTTCCTGGGAAGAAGTAACACTGTCGTTAATGCAGTTTACAGAAACATAGACCAAATCACTGTCATTTTTGACAGGTCCCTTAAAAAAAAGTGTGTCAAATACTAAAATATAAGAATTTAGCTGACAGGACTAGATTCTTTGCTAAGAACTGTCTACACAAAGAAGGGACACTGGCAATCATGACACTGAGATTTTTAAGGGTTCTTATTCTCATCTGCAGCCTTGGGATGTATACAGATGAAAAGATTTATTCTCTCCTTCCCCACCATCCTTACATATTCAAACAAGTAACTTCTTTCTAAATTCCTTGCAGAAGGAGGGGGGTAAAAGTCTAGCTGGGAGGAACTTTTGAAAATAGACAGTGTCCCTTCCCCCACTCCATCTTTGGATGCTGATGGAAATGTACTGTGTGTGAAAAAGATAGAAAACTTGAGAATCACTCATTAAGTATCTGAACACAAAAATCAGATACCTTGATGCAGTCTTAGGAGATACAGTAACTCCTACCTCACAAGCGAACCTCCAATAGCCTTTCACTATGCAGAGATGGGATGCTTCTTAGAGTGCAGTTTGAACCCCTGTATCCTGTACCTGAGTTAGGAGTAGCAATTCCTGTTAGGGTATGAATCAGCTGCGTTGTTTTCCAGTGTCACCAAGGCAACATACATGACTGAACCACAACTAATACAGAGATCAGAAAAGTTTTATCAAGGTGAACATCAGCATTAAGATTGATAGAATTAATGACCACTTCATTCTTTTTATCCATGTATTGAAAGAAATGTTACTCTTCTGGAGAAGAAATGTGCTCTGGTACTTCTGAAGTACATCCTATGATAAATTATATTTTACTTCAGCACAGTAAGCATCAGTTTTTAAGCCCCAAAAGACATTTAGTGTGGATGTTTTCCTTGCTTTCTTTGAATAAGCATCAGGTAGCAAAGGCATAAATCCTGAAGGGAAAGGACCTAAGAACCTAGTAAGACAGTTAAAAAGGCAAGAGAAACCCTATCTTTTTATGTTATTATTACTAATGCCTTAGATATTTGACTATTAACACTAGTATGAGAGTACTGCAGTCAAAACTGCAGAATTTGGATAGGACTGCAAAAAAGAAAGCAGTTGTCCTTAGAAAGTCAAATGTCTCCACCTTCTCGGGGTTACTAATGCTGTTTCCCATGGTTTCTTGGAAAATACCACTGTTTTCTCTGGTCTCTTTCCAGGTGCTTTATTGAGAGAGTAAGATGAAGGAAGAGGAAAATATCATAAACAACTTTATTGTGGAAGGAGGCAGATGGGTAACAAACTATTCCCAACTACAGTCTGCAAAGGACCATCTTAATCACACACATATCCACAAACACAGGACACATACATCCCGGAAGCACACACAAACACATCAAAGTAAAGCTAAATTTCCATCCATTTAAAAAATAATTCAAATTTATATTAAATTATTATATTACATATTTCTTTAGATCTCACTTCATACAAAAAAAGCCGATGAGAAAACAGCAGTCTCCTACCCCAACTCTGTCTTCCAGTGCCTTCTCAGAGTGGCAGCTATCTAACAATCAAACCTGTCGGAAAAGCTGTTAATGCCAATCTCCCCTCCCCCCAGTCTGACCTTCCTCCTGGGGCTCTCTTCTTCTCACAGCTGCTGACCTGGGTATTCCCTCTGCCTCCTTCTATGCAGGGGTTCCCTTTGAGAAAGACTGTACTACTGTTTGAAATATTTGCAGCTCCTGCCTTGGGGTCGATTATATCAATATGTGCCCCATTGATGTCAGGCTTGGTTATGACTTGTGAGGTTCCATCCTATGGAAGGATTTGACATTTTTGCCTTGTTAAACTCAGAAGTGACCATGTGACTTGTTTGGCCAATGACATGTGACATTCCAAGGTGGAAGCTTAAGAGATCTATCATCTCTTTTCCCTCCGCCACAAGACTAGCAATTTCCCAGATAAAGGATGCTCCATCGGGCTGGGTCCCATTATGAAGGTGACAAGGAGCAGAACTACACGATGGACACATTGGGTGAAAAGAAAGAAACCTGTATTGTAAGCCATGGAGAGTTCGGTGTTGTTTGTTACTGCAACATAGCCTAAGCTGACAGGTAACACTCTTGATTCCTAGATCTTCTTGTTTTGGTTTTACCACCTCATTTTGGTAATGCGTATCTTCTAGTAGTTTCCTGAGAAAGTGTTCATGACAAGAAAGATCTAATATGTCTGAAGATAATAGAATACTGAATTTGAAATAATTTTCCCACAGAATCACAAAGCATTAAGACATTGTCTTCTAGTTTCCAATGATGCTGTTGAGAAGACCACTGTTGTTTTTATTTCTAGTCCTTTGTATGTACCTTCATCCCCTGCCAGAGGCTTTTAATAGGTTGTGGTCGTGTGCTCTGATATGGGCCTTTTTCAAGAGAGTTGAATATCTTTTTCAATCTTAATTCTCATGTTTTTCAAATCTAGGAAAGAATCTTCAATATTTATTCCCCTTAAGATCATCTTTTAAATAAGAATTTAGTTGTATCAAAGTTATACATGCTCAAAGTTTGCAGAGTCAAAGCTCTCTCAATGAATATTTACCGTTCCCCAGAGATAACCACTGTGAATTATTTTAGCTAATTCTTTGGAATTCACCTCCACGTCTCTACACACGTTTTAATTGTGGTAACTTGATATTTCTGTTGTAGGCATTACTTACTGATTTTCACTATGGAAATGAGGGTTTACTATCCTCCTTCTTTGCATGCCCACCACATATGTGCTCCTTTCACTATATATCATAAATTTAATTAGATTAATGAGTATTTACATTATTGGGACCTTGTATTCTAATTAGATTTGAGCCATATGATAACTGTGAATACTTTTCCTCTCCTGCCAAACCTTTTGTTTTCCCTGGAGTTAATAATTGTATTGTTCTCTTCGTTTACTTAGTTTCCTAAGCGCATATCACCGATTCAAAATTCTCTACTACTTGTTTAAATCTCATCTCAATACATTCATACATATCAGACTTTCTGTTTGGTGGTTAGTTGGTTTCTCTCTTTCATGCAGAACAATTTCCTTAAATTCACAGGAGTACCCCCAAATGGAGGTCCTTTCTCCGCATTTCTCAAGATAGAAGGATTGAATACATTTTAGTTAGCAGTTTGTTCGCTGGATTTATAACTTTTAAATATTTGGACAAATGTTCTGTAGGCCTCTCTTGGTACTCTTTTCCCAGGCTCTGCAAATGGGATAAAGCAGGCATGGCCTCTAATTCCTGAACCCTTCTGGATTTCTGTCAGGCAAATTGGCTTCCTTCTCACCGGTCTCTCTTCTGCACTTAGGTACCAGCTTCTCCCACTCTGCCAAGTCAGCTACCCTTCCTCCATCTATCCTGTCTTCTAAGCATGTGCTGAATTCTCTCAACTGCCATTGTCTGCTTTTCTGTTCTTTTTGTCCTTGAGGGCTTGTATAAGTACCTTATTGCTACTGTAACAAATTGCCCCAAACCTACTGTCTTAAAAAGACACAAATTTATTATCTTATAGTTCTGGAGATCTGAAGCCCAAAATCAGTCTCAGTGGGCTAAAATCAAGGTGCTGGCCAGGCCGCATTCCTCGAGGAAACTCTAAGGGAGAATCTGTTTGTCTTTTCTAGTTCCTACAAGATGTCTGCATTTCTTGGCTAGTGATCCCATCCTCTATCATCAAAGCCAGCAGCTGAGCATCTTCCAATTTCTCTCTCTCTGACTCTAACTCTCCTGTCTCCCTCTTTCCTTTATAAGCAGCTTTGTGATTACATTGGGCCCACTCACATAATCCAGGATAATCTTCGCAGCTCAAAATCCTTAACTTAATTACGCCTGCAAAGCCCTTTTTTTCAAGTAAGATAACACATTCATAGGTTCCAGGAACTAATACATGAGTATTTATGAGAGGACCATTATTCTATCTATCATAAGGGTTTATACTTTCCTTCCTCCTTTACTGTGGGGTGCCAGGAATAAGCAAAGCAAAAAGTATGTGTTCAATCACCTTGTTTGATCAGGAGCCCAAGTAGTATGTGTCCTGTTTCCAATTCCTGGGATTCTTCTCATATCTTTTTCTCAAATAGATAATAATAATAGTATAGGAATAATAATAGAAATAACCAAATATCACTAAAGCCCTTAATCCATACGTGAGATTAGGACAGGCCCCAGAAATGTTTTCATAAACCCTGAGTGCCACTGTTTGGGAGAGAATTTGGCAGAGTGGAAATGGGAAGAAAATAAATAAAATTGGAAAACAAAACAAAGGAGTGGGGAAAAATTTTTTGAAGGAGGTGCTTATAAGATTATCAAATATGCTTGTCGCTCAGTAATATGGGTGCTAACCAAAGACTAGTAGACAAGAATCAGAGATAGGAACAGAAAGGCAACATCACATATGAAAAAAAGGAAGCTAAATTTAGAATTGGAAGTTCTAAATTCAAACCCCAATTCTCAAACTTACAGTCTGATCTTGCACAAGTCAATCAGGTATCTTGGCTGTGTAGCTGAAGAAGCTGAAACCCAAAGAAATTGTCTTAATTTAAATTAGCAGACATATATGAAAGACCTCAGAGAGACATCTGCTACATTACAGTTGAACGTTAGTTGAATCTGAAGTAGAAACAGTCACTAATTGAAAACTAGCATTATGGCATAAGAAATGCTAACATAAAAACCCAGCAGCTGGAAGGCAGACTGAAAGAAAATTATCTTTCGCATTTCTAAAAAGATGGACTAGTCTGGCCATAAGAAAATTCACCTTAATGCATGGGTATGATTGCAGATATTCTATAGAAATATCACTTTTATTCATTAAAAAAACATTTTATTGAACTCCTCCAACGTGCCAAGCGCCATGCTAGGTATTAAGGATATAGCAATGAATAAGGCAGATGCAATCTCTGCCCTCACCGAAGTTACAGTCTAGCACAGAACTAGTCATTTAAACAAATAATGACAAGTAGTGTGATAGGTACTTTTTAAAAAAATTTTTTCCTCCACATTTGTTACTTTTTTTTTTTTTTTTGGCCATGCCATGTGGCATGCAGGATCTTAGTTCCCTGACCAGGTATTGAACACTTGCCCCCTACATTGGGAGCACGGAGTCCTAACCACTGGACTGCCAGGGAAGTGCCAACATTTTTTTAATTTATTTTTTTGGCTGCGCTGCACAGCATGTGGAATCTTAGCTCCCCGACCAGCGATCGAACCCTTGCCCCGTGCAGTGGAACCACGGAGTCTTAACCACTGGACTGCCAGGGAAGTCCCAAGTGTGATGGGTGCTTTGACAGAAACAAAAATATGGAATTCAGGCACCTAAATCAGACTAGAGTGTTGGTTTGGGGTAGGGAGTTAGGTAGGGTACTCAGAGTTCATGACACACCCTTCAGAGCTCAGCTAAAGACTAGGAATTAGTGAAGCAAAAATGAAAGGGGGTGGCTAGGCAGAGTGTTTCAAGGAGCCTACTCATTCGCTAGGAAGAGTGACAAGGTATCGTGGAAGCTTTTTAGCCTAATTCTTGTATCATGCATGAAAATGGCGATAGAACTGACATGAGAAGAAAGTGCTTGTGTTACAATGATGCTTTCAGAATGACAGACTCACATCGATGGAATTATAATTTGCTTTCTTCTCAAAGCAAATTCCCTCTCCCACTTTTCATTCTACAACCAGGCAGTAGAGCACAGTGGCTAAGAGCGCAGGCTCTGGAGCCAGGCTGCCTGTCTGGGTTCACATTCTGACTCTGCCACTTGCTAGCTCTAAGACCTCGGAGACGTTTATCTCATCACCCCTCCATGCTTCAGCTTACTCATCTATAAAATGTTCCTAATGTTAATATTTTCCTCATTGAGTTATTATGGGGATTAAGTTAGTTAATAAATCAAAAGTGTTTAAAACAGTGCCTGGCACAAAGTAAGAGCTCAATAAATCTTCACTTGTTGCTGCTACCAGTTTTATTTGCCAACCACTGGCCTTTTGTAAATTTCCAAGAGGATAAGAGGCCATCTGACTTTGTTTACATGGCACTGCTTTCAGTCACAAGGAAGACAAGAATGCAGCAGTACTAGTAGCTAACCACCTGGTCCTCAGAATAGAAATAAGAAGCAACCAGAATCTTCCCGATCAGTTCTGACTCTGAGACATGGGAAGATCAGAAAGCTTCAAAGGGGTCTTCAACTCTTTCAAGTTCTATAGAACTGAGACAGAGATGGCAGAGAGCGTGGCCATGATGAAATCAAGCCCCACAAGAAGGCAAAACTTTGGTGGACCCACCATGATTCAGGCTGCAATACAGAAACAATATTTATAGATGCATACAGAGATGATCAAACTGAGAGAGACCTGTTTACACAAACCAATGCCAGGAGATTAAGTCCAGAATTTCAACTTCGTTCACGCAACAAACATTTGAGTGCCAGCTATGTACAAGACACTGTTCTAGATGTTAAGAATATAGCAGTGAAAAAAGAGACAAAAGTACCTGCAAACACAATAAATGAGCTAAGTAGATAACATACCAGAAAGTGACAGGTGCTATGGAGGAAAACTAAGTAGCAAAAGGAGATACGCAGAGCAAAAGATCAAAGAGAGAGGTGGGGTGTAGGGTGAACAGTTTTCATCAGGGTAGTAAGGGAAGGCCTCACAGAAATGCGGACGTTTGAGCAAAGACCTGAGGAGATGAAGAGGACGTGGAAACGTCTGGAAAGAGCATCCCGAGCAGAGAGAACAGCAAATGCAAAGTCCCTGAGGGGAGTGGGTCCAAAGTGTTTGAGGAACAGCAAGATGGTCAACAGGCCTCTGAGCAGAGAAAGGTAGGGTAGGAAGAGCAGAAAGTAAAATCAGAGAGGAAATGGGGTCTTGTAGGCCTAACTGTAAGAATCACAGCTTTTTCTGAGTGAGATGGGGAGCTACTGGATAGTTTTGAACAGAATCATGGTGTGGTCAGCTTTAAAGTTTAAAAGGATCACTCTGGCTGCTGGGCTGAGAAAGGAATGAAGTTAAGGGTGGCTGATGTAGAATCCTAATCAAAGGTAACAGCGGCTTGGACCAAGCTGGTATCAGTGGAGATTGGAAGAGCGGTCACATATTTTGAAGAGATAACAACAGGATTTGATGACAGATTGGATGTGGGGTGTAAAAGAGCTGCTGAGTCGCCCTCAGCAATGGGAATGATGGAGGTGCCATTAACTGAGATAGAGAAGGTTGTAGGCAGAGAAGGTTTCTGAGGGGAGGCGAGATCTGGAGTTTGGTTTTGGGTTTAATAAAATGGACAGGTCTATTAAATACCCAAGTAGAGATACGGAGTTTCTTGGATATACAAGGCTGAATCTGAGACTAGGGAGTTGTGAGCTTATTTATCATATCCAATGCCATAAGAATGAATGAGACACTGAGGGAGAGAGTATAGTAACAGAAGAGGTCCAAGGACAGAGACCTGGGACACCCCAATATTGAGAGGTCAGTGAACAAAGGAGATTGAGAATAATGACCAGGAGTGCACGATGAAAATCAGGAGAGTGAAGTGCCCTGTAACACTGAAGAAACAAGTGTAACAAGTGAAGAAAGTGTTACAGGGAGGAAGTTGCGATCAACTGTGTCAAGTGCTGCTAAGTGAGACCACTGAGAACAGGCCATTGGATTAAGAAATGTGGAGAGCAGTTTTGGTGGAATGCTGAGGGCAAGAGCTAGCTGGAGTGGATTTAACAGAAAATGAGAGAAAAGAAATTGGGACAGTAAATATATAACTCTTTCAGAGATACTTACTGTAAAGAGAGCAAAAAAATGGGACAGTAGCTAGAGGAGAAAGTAGAAATGGAGAGTTTTGTTGTTGAAGATTAATTTTAAGAAGCAACATATTAATTTACATAGGGAACTATAACTGGTAAACAGAACAGAAATAGATGTAACAGATCAGTGCTTTCTCCTCTCTGTTGGAAAACTATTGGGAAAGTACAATTAAAGTCACAGGATTACTTCATGCGTGCTGACAACAGCTCCACCTTGCGCTCTTTCCAATTATGAAGACTCTCAAGCATCCATCTACACTGCAGGGGAAGAACTGCTAAGGAGATCAGATGTTTGAATCACTTGGGCAGGGTCCCTTGACCAGTGCTGGAAAAACTCTAACCATTCATTCTTTCTTTCATTCAAGAAACATTACTGAGCACCTATTGTATGTCAGTTACTAGGGATGCAAGTTCAACAAAACACAACTTTGCCTTTAGGGAGCTCATGGTTCAATAAAGGATGCAGACAAACAAATGAATAGTTCCCATGTAATGTTAAAAGAGGTATGAGTACATATAAGGGACAAAAGTTGAATTAAATAGTTAACTGTTTAGTATGGGGACATTTGGGTCATTCCTTTTTTTTTTTTTTTTTTTTGCTGTTATAGAGAGGTGTTTGGGATTTCAATTGTTTCCAGGAATTCTTATTGATAACTGTTACATCAAGATTATAGGAAATCTTACCAAATAAGAAGGAGAACTATTATATTCCTGCTCATTACAAAAGCAACCAAGAAAATAAATCTGAATAGTATGAACCACCTGAACACAGGCAAGTTGGGAATTCATTCAACAAACATATATTGAGCACCTATTATATGTCAGGGCATGGTTCCAAGTGTTTGAGATACATCAGTAAACAAAAGAAAGATAATGCTTTTCAGAACGTGTATTTTAGCAAGGGAGCCAGTCAACAATAAACATAAATAGTAGTAAAACAGGGTTTCCCTGGTGGCTCAGTGGTTAAGAATCCGCCTGCCAATGCAGGGGACACGGGTTCGAGGCCTGGTCCAGGAAGATCCCACATGCCGCGGAGCAACTAAGCCTGTGCGCCACAACTACTGAGCCTGCGCTCTAGAGCTCGTGAGCCACAACTACTGAGCCCACGCGCCACAACTACTGAGCCCACGTGCCACAACTACTGAAGCCTGCACACCTAGAGCCCGTGCTCCACAACAAGAGAAGCCACTGCAATGAGAAGCCTGCCCACCGCAACGAAGAGTAGCCCCTGCTCACCGCAACCAGAGAAAGCCTGCGTGCAGCAACGAAGACCCATCGTAGCCAAAAAATAAATAAATTTATAAAAAAAAAAAAAAGTAGTAAAACAGACAGTATATTTGAAGGTAATAAGTGCCATAAGAAAAAATAGGGGTGATTGAGGTGGGTGTCAAATTGTAATTTTAAGTAGTATTGTCAAGGCCTCAGTGAGAAAGTGACATTTCAGCAAAGACCTGAAGGAGGTGAGAGAGTTAGCTCTCTTGATATTTGGAAAAAGAGCATTTTAAGCACTGAAACAGCCCCCAGGTGCTAAGGCAGAAGAGTGGCTGGTGTACGGCAACGGAAGTAGGGGGAAGTTCTTAAGAAGCAATTGCAGTAATCTAGGTAAGAGATGAAAGTATTACACATCCAGCTCACTTGCAGTGGAGGTGCTAAGTAGTCAGTTTTTGGATATATTTTGAAGGTACAGCCAATAAAATTTCCTACGGGAATAGATGTGGGATGTGAGAGAAAGGAAGGTATTAAGAGTCATTCCAAGATTTCTAACCTCAGCAATTAAGATGGGAAAGACTGCAGGTGCAGATGTGAGGGGGAAAGTCAGTTCAGTTTTGGACATATTGAGTTTGAGATGTCTATTAGACACCTCTGTATCACCTAGGATCCTCTTGGCCTCCTTGCCTGTAGGGTCTTCTACCACTTATTTTGTCTTCATTGCCATGGCCAACCAACCTCAGGCAGTAACCACCCAATAGTGCTTTGCCTTATGCTCAGGCCACACATCTCACACAGGGGTCTGTTTGGTGCCCACATGAAACGGAAGTATGTGTATGTTGCAGAGGAGGGTAGTGTTAGCATCCTCTGACTGAATCTTAACCTCCTGTCCTGACTCACTACTTTTCCCTACCCTCACTTCCCCAAGATTGTACTCCCTAATAAAATAAGAGCACAGAAGACTGCCTCAGATTCTGCTTTCTGGGAGAACCAAGGCTAAGACAACATCCAAGTGGAGGTGTGAGTAGGCAGTTGTTTAAATGAGTCTAAAGTTTGGGAGAGTGATTTGGGAAGATATAATTTTGAGGGTTGTCAGCATGGGCATTGTATTTACAACCATGACGCTAGATGAGGGCACAAAGGAGTGAACAAAAAAGAGAAATGTCAGAAAGAGGAGAAGTTGAAGATTTTATGCTAGTACCTTTGAGAGCAGAAACAATGTTTTATTTACTGCGATAGCCCCAGTTTTGTAGTACATAGCACAAAATAGGTGCTCAACAGGTATTTTTAGAATAAACAAAATAGGTCACCATGGCCTTGGGGTTAGGTAGAAAAACAAATTAAGTCCTGAGAGGTGATGAACTAGAATAGGCAGTGTTCATGGAACTTGAGTTCACAGTGAGGGTGAAAATTAGGTTCAACAGCGGAAGCAAGAGAGAAAAATAACAGGAAAAGGAAGCCGTGGTTAGAGAAAAGCTCTCAGATACCACTTTCTCCTTGAAGCCTTTTATAATCATCTCTTGAGACCTTCCCCCTTTGCCATCTTATCTACCTTATACTATGTCAGCTTATATCCATGTGTTCTTCCCTACTTTCGTCTCCCCAATATTGACCCTGTTTTCCAATTGAAAAATTGAGTCAAAAGTGGGAGTAGCTTTCAAGTCCCAGAGATAAAAACGGATGCTAAAGTTTGACATTTCTAGTTCATTTCTATGGTTTATGGAGATGCCAGAGCACATAACTGGGAGACTACATTTCAAATCTGAAGTATATCCAAAGCATTTAGTAAAATAACTTGCACTTGAATGACTGGATGACTGAATGAGTGAATGAACAAAATTAGGTGAAAACAGAGGCCAGGAGAGCGTAAGTCAAGGAGAAAGTATGACTTAATAACTGTTTGAGGCCCACTGGTCTGAGAGTAGGGCACAAGTGAATAGGAGAAGTGGGCCTGCAGTCCCACTAGCACCTAGGAAGCACCCAGGAAGTCAGCAAAGTAACTAAGGCATGAAGAGGTAGGCCCTAAATGAAGATCAGTGTGAACAGAAAAGAAGAATATACGGAAATTTTTAAATAAAAAATTACTGTATTTGGTGAATGAGAAGCATTGGTTATGAGCAAATAATTCTAATATTTTGATATCATGTATAGGGCCAGGGTAAGAAGAGCAGGAAGATAATAAGCTCAATTTTGCAAATGTATTTGACACAAGGGTGAGATATACAAATAAAGCTAGTAATAGGCAACATTTAAATAGACACTTATTACATGTCACTGTGCCAAGTACACTTTCCATGAATGATCTCATTTAATTACCACAGTAACACTATGATATAGGTGCTATTATCATCTTCTCATTTCACAGATGGGAAAACTGAGGCGCAAGAATGAAAAATATGCCCAAGTCACACAGCTAGTAAGTGGCTGAACCAGGATTTGAACCCCAAAATATTAAGGATTTTTTCCCAGGACCATAGAGATATTCATTATTTGTTCAATATTTACTGAGCACCACTACATTCTAGACATTGTGCTGGGGATGGGAGGAGAGAAATTCTGGTGGTGAACAAGACAGACATGGTCCCTACCTGCACAGACCACACATGGACATTAAACAAATAATTACAAGTATGATGAATCAGAAAAGAATCTCAGGGGAAGGGAATAGCATGTATAAATTCCTTGAGGTGAGAGTTTACAGTAGGGAACAAGAGAAAAGAGCCTGGAAAAAATAAGAAGACTAACATGGCTGGAGTGCAGAGAGCTAGAGGGACTGCTGGGGAGGCTGGGAAGAAGACGAGCCCAGATAATGGAGGGCCTGGCCTTAATGACAAGGACTTAAGATTGTGTTCAGTAAGCAAAGGGAAGGACTGAAGGAATTCAAGCAGGGTAGTGACTTGATCAGATTTGTATTTGTTAAAATTTGCTCTGGCTGCAGTATGGCAAATGGATTGGAATGAGCCAAGAGCAGTTTTGTAGGACCTCGATGGTAGTTAGTGCAGAACTTCAAGCAAGAGATGAATGTAGCTTAGACTAGAGTGGGATGAGAAGCCACAAATCCTATTTTTTTAAGGCAGGTCTAGGTGATTCTGATGTGTGTCGGAGGTGTCTTAGGTTTCTGAACTGAGTAGATGGACAGGCTGTACTTTACTGATCCGAGGTCTACGGGAAGAGGCTTTTGGAGGGAAGAGGTTGAGTTTGACATCAAGTCATCCAGATGAAAGTGTAGCACAGGCAGTTAGAAATATGAATCTAGAGTTCAAAAGCAAGATCTAGGCTTGAGTTTTGAGCTGGACAGTCTTTGGCAAAGGGTATTTGAAGCCACCGGAAAGAGGATGAGACCACCTAGGAAAATGCACATGGTGGGACTCGAGAAGAGGATGAAGCTCAACAGGATTCCAATATTTAACAGTTGGCTAAAGGAGGAGAAGCTGGTTGTTAAAGAACAACCAGAGAGGTAAAAGAAAACAAGAGCAGAGGGCAGAGAATATTTGGATGAGGCTGTGGGCAATGGTGTAAAATGCCAGAATGAGGTCTTGTAAATGAGGCCTGAAGCTTGTCTGTGACAATTCAGAGCTGATTCAGGTGTGTGGTAAGAACAGAAACTAGACTGGAGAGGGCTGAGGAGACTGGGACATGAACGTCCACGGGGTAAGAGACAATCGCGGTTGGAGAGGGATTTAAAGAGAAAAATGTTTTCCAAAAAATGAGAGACTTAAGAATGTTCAAATACTGGACAGAAACGCCGGTTGAGAAGGAAAGGTTGAAAATAACAGAAGGAAAGGGGGATATTCTTCAGCCCAAAGAGAAAGGACAAGGGGATCTACAGGACCAGGCTAGGGAACTCTTTCTTTTTCAACAGTAAGTCAATAAGGGACGGAGCTCTGTTTTGGACCCTCTCGGCTTCCTAAAACATGTTTGCTTTAAGGGACTGAAAGTGAATTACAATAGACATGAAAGCCCGGGAGAGGACTGTCGAGTTCAATAAAAAGGATAATGGTAAAGTCGGTATCGTGTCTCGGGTGACCTCTGAAAGGGCAGTTTCAGTAGCTTCGAGGCAACGGAAGTCACACTGCGGGTTCACAGGGGGAGCGGGTGGTGAAGAAAAGGGTGCAGCCGCTGCAACCCTGTGCTGCAGAAAACGGGCTGTGAAAAGAAACCGACACAGGATGGTGCAAAAAAAAAAAAAAAAAAAAAAAGGCGGGCAGGTGGAGGAGGAAGGTAAGACATTTCGAAAGTGTAGAAGAGCAACCTCGGATAGGGCAGGTCACGGCTCGGAGGCCGAAGATGTGCCCCCCAGGCCTGGCCGTCCTCGCTGTTGTACTGAACCCCGCCAAGGTGACCGGAGTCCCAGAGCCTCCGTCCCCCGAAACAGAACGGCCCCGCCGGCGGGCGCCAGGCTTCTCAGCGGATTCTCGAAGCAGAGCCGCCCAGCCCGCCCAGAGGGGCGGAAGACCCTCCCCACAGGGGCCAACGACGCCCCCGGGCCGCGCCGGCGCAGCGCCGCGGCCTACCGTCCCAGAGTCCAGCCCAGGCCCCAGGCCTCGGGGGCGACCGCAGAGCCGCTGCAGGCCTTCCTCCCCAGCTCGCAGTACTCTCGCACTCAGGCGCGGCCCCGACCCAGTGGCGCGTCTCCCCCGTCCCGGCAGCGTTTGAAACTTCCCGGGGCTGGCGGCGCTCGGGTACCCAGACCCGGCACGCCGCAGCCGCCCTAGAGCCCGCCGCTTACCGCCGCAAGGGCAGCCCGCGCGGGGGTTTCCATCGAGCAGTCGACACCCCTCGGGAATTCCCCACCCCGCCACACACAAACCCTAACTCTTCCTGCAAATTTCCGCCGCCGGTTTTATCCGTCGATAAGCGGCAGGGCGCGGGAGGGAGGAGGGGAGGGGGAGGGGGGGCTTAGATCATTCCTCCCCACCCCTGGCCCCAGACCACCTCCGCCTTCCCTCTCCCCGCGGAAGCCCTCCGCCGTGCCCGAAGGAACTCGAAGGTCTTCGGCAAGTTCCGCCTCCAGCGCTGAGGGCGGGGCCGCTCGAGCTCCTCCGGGCCGAGCTCGGCTGTTTCCGTGCGCGGCCGCTGCGCACTCGGCACTGGGCGGCGCTGGCTGGCTCCCTGGCTGCGAGTCCTCAGTCGGCGGCGGCTGCTGCTGCCTGTGGCCCGGGCGGCTGGGAGAAGCGGAGTGTTGGTGAGTGACGCGGCGGAGGTGTAGTTTGACGCGGTGTGTTACGTGGGGGAGAGAATAAAACTCCAGCGAGATCCGGGCCGCGAACGAAAGCAGTGACGGAGGAGCTTGTACCACCGGTAAGAGGAGCAGGAGGAGGAGGCAGGAGCCGGAGAGAGCCGGGGGGACGGAGGGGGGACGGGGAGGCGCCGGACACCAGCGCTCGGGGCCTTCCCCTCGCAGGAGGGGCCGTGGTAAAGATGGAGCCTCCGCCCGAGCCCCACACCATCGCCGCCGCTCGCAGCGAACAAAGAATAATGGCGGCGGACTGGAGCCAGCGGCGGCCGGGGCGGCAGCGACTCTGCCTGCAGCCAGCGGCGGCGCTCATGGCGGGGGGCGGCGGGCGGGGTGGGAGCCGGCGGCCGGGGGTGTGTGCGGGCGGCCGGCCGCGGCGAGCTGGCGCCCGCGTTCCCGCCGCCGCCGCCGCCGGGCCGAGCGGGGCCCGGCGCGGAGCCGGGAGCCCAGAGCCCGAAGCCACCCCGGGAGAGGCCGCCCGCCGGCCGGGCCCTGCCCGCCCCTGCCCCCCGCTCCGCCCGCCCGGCCCCCGCCGCCCGC
>NW_020837946.1:28304694-28424153 GCF_003676395.1 Aethalodelphis obliquidens | reverse complement strand
CCGCGGGGGGTGGAGGAGGAAGAAGGCGACAGCTGAGGGCAGAGGAGGTGAAGGTGCCTGCCTTCTCGGTAGCCTCCTTGTCTGCATGCCCGCTTCGCGAGGGGAAGCGCTGCTCCGGCTGACCTACTCTCCTCTCCACTCTCTCTTTGTGCAATAAAGTTCGAAACCCAAGGTTTCCTTTCGTACTGTATTTTATTCACGCCCTTTTCCCCTGCTCCCACCCCGTTGGAAAGATGTTTTCTGTGTTTTTCTACTTACATGAAGGAATGAGAACTCTCGCTTTTTAAAATAATTTTTGACTCTTATCCTCACCCTCTTTTTTTAAAATCAGTAGTCATGGAAATGCATTCTTTCGGGGAGGAAGGGGGTGCTAAGAAAAACATATTGGTAGTAACTTTTTAAAAACTGTTGGGATCTTGTAAAAGGGAAGCTGATGTTTGAAAACAGTTTCGGTTTTAACCCTTTTCAATAAGGGAATAATCACTTGAGAGATTTTGAAACACTTCGTTGAAACATATTAGCCGATGTACTTTTGTTTTACATCACCTTTTTTGGGGGGGGCGGGCAACCGTGGTGTTGGGTCTTCTGGATCTCCCCATGTACCCCCTGCCATGTTTCGCACATCTTTCTGTCTAAATGTAAACAAGAGATTGGTTAATACTAATTCTAAAAATAGGCATTTAAAAGTATCCATTATTAGTCTAGCGTGCGGTAGGTAACCCCAGCCCCAGAGCGACAATAATTTAAGCCGCAAGGTTTATTTTTTCTTTCCCTGTTGGGGAAGAGGGACAGCAGAAAAGTCATTGACACATCAAAGATTAAAAGACAATTTTTAAAGGACCTGGGATATGACCTATTTAAGTTTGTCTTGCCTTCTTCAGAAGTTAGAATTTCATGCTAGCCTTAGCTTGCAACAGTTTTGCCTTCTAAAGGTTTAAGTTAATATAAAAGATACTTTTGGTTGCCAGCTATTGAAATCTTTTACACTCATTTCCTGAATTAAAAAATAAAGCCAAAATGGTTATTTTAAGTGATGCAAAAGATGAACAGGTTATTTGTTTTTAAAATACTCACCTGTCTCAGGGTGTGATAGAATTGTGATTGATACAAGGTTTCTTGTTAGGAATAAATATTATTAGTAGAAGTACTGTCTTCTGATTTTCTGTTTGCAAGTCACTTTTCCAAAACCTACTTTGCTGTATTGCAAGTCTTTAAAAAACCACCTTAGCAATTTGTCATTACCAAGAAACAATTAAGATGTAATAAAGAGTTTTTCCATAAGAATTGGGAAGATGATTTTATTTCCAAACACTGAGGAAATTATGGTCTTGATGATACTATAGATTACTGGTTTTCCTTAACGATTTTCTGCAAACCAGCATAAGTTGAGTAACAGACTATATGACAATGACTCTTCCTTTGTTGAATTAGGAAAAAAAGTTTTCTAGTAGGATTTTTCTTCAGTCTTATCCAAAAGATTTTTTAGAAAATTTTATTTATAAATTCATAATCTAATTCTTTTAGTAATCTCAGGTGAAACTTTTTAAACTTTTATATTCATTAATATTTGAATATTCATTTAGAGCTTGTTACTAAATTATACTTTTGCTCCCTCCCAGGGATCAGCAGAAATTACAGTTAAATCTGCTTGAACCTTTTTTTAATGGACATGTATTCAGAAAGCCAATGAGTCTTTGACACAAATTGACTGAAGAATATTAAAAGGACACTTTTTATGGAATTTAAGACTTTAGTGTTACACTTTTCGAATGATTTTTTTTTCCACATAAGGACCTAAGGAAACTTAGAAACCTGATTCATAAAATGGCACCTTCCTTTTTCTGCTTTCTGAAATTCATTTTCATGATTAGATCTGATTAATAGACTTTTTGTTTCTTCATAGAGAAGTAGCTTTATTTTGTTTTTCATTCTAAGACATTGGGTTTTGTTTTGGGGGATATAATATGGTTGCAGTAAAACCAAGTATATGTCTCCCACTTCACCTCATTTTAAAAATCTTTTTCCTTTTTTTACACAGTAGAAAAAAATTATTTACTTGTAACCTAATGCTTACAATGTATCACTGAAATTTATAATTTCATTTCAGTATCTTATCAGGAATGGTTATGTAGACTTGTTTATAGCCAGCCTGTGACATAATCTTGTAAGCATATCTTTCTTCATGTTACAGTGTCACCTCCAGTGATGGCTTCTTTATTGAATAGTTAGAGCTCAAATCTGAATTTAAGGATATAGGGAATGGAAAAAATGAAAAGATTGGTTTTTTTCTTACTCATGTATGAACTCATCTCTACATTATCACTTGAGACACAGTTTGTGGTACTTCAAATATTTAGCATTTACTGTGACAGAGAATGTAGTTAATGGAAAGAGCATGGGGTTTGGGAATCACATGCCAGTTTGAATCCTCCTGTTGCCACTACTATCATGTGCCTACCCTCAAGGAATTTTGTGACCTACAAGAAGTTTCTTGATCTTTCTCAGCCTTAGTTTCCTTATCTGATAAAGCTACTTTATAGCATTGTGAGATAATTATAAAGTACTTCCTTAAGGATTCAATTAATGACAGCTATTTATTTTTAAGGTTTATTTTAACTTCCTAGCTTGGAACCTTGGGCAAGTTTCTTCTCCATACCTCAATTTGCTTGGTCATAAGTGTACAATATCTAGCTCATACAAATGTGGGAATTAAATAAGTTAATGCATATTAAACATGAGGCATGTCACAAGTGCTCAACAAGTGTTTCCTATTATGTTTTAAATTATTCATCATAATTGTTACTGTGTTTTAATACACTGGGCCAGAAGCTGCAGCGAATCCAAAGATGAATTACATTGTCATATCTCTACCCTCAAGGAACTTTTGGGGACATGATGACTAACAATGCAGAGTATTATGTCATCAGAAAGCAGTCAAAGGAAAGAGAGATCACACCTGAAGATGGAAGAAAGGATTATGTTTTGTATTTCCAGTTTTATTTTTTTAATAAATAATTCATTCAGATAGTCCATAATTCAAAACACATAGGATGTAATACAGCAGGGAGTCATGTGTTTTGCCCTCCAGTCACCCAAGTGGCACCAATTTCTTGTTTGTCCTTTCAGAGGTGTTCTGTCCATACACAAGCAAATATGTATGTACTCTCCTCCCCGCCCATCCCTTTTGTACAAATGATAGTATACTATGTACACTCATATATCTTGCTATTTTCACTTAACATGGTTTAGCAGTTGGTTTGTGTCAGGACATAAAGAGCTTCATTCTTTTAATTATGAGGCACCTCATCATCTGGATATACCTGTGTTTGTTAACCGGTTGGTGAGCTGATTTTATTTTTAGCTCTTTTGTGACCATTTAAATAAAGTAAGGAATGCTGTCATTATGCCTTTATTTCTTTAAATGAAAGATTTCGTTTGAATGAGAGATGCCAATTTGGAAATTATTTGAACTGCCTTAATTACCTTTTTAGTTTCAGGGTTTTTTTTTAACGTTTTATTAAAATGATCGCGATGTACATGAAGAGGAAAGCAAGCTGTAGAAGATTTAAGTCTCAAAGTGAATTTAATCTGAATTTAACTCTTGTTGTGGTTCTTATAGCCCTGAACAAACTACTTCCTTCTGTTATTTCAACCAAAAATAGTCTATAGTTTTCTCTCTGAATGAGAAAGAACATCTCATGTAGTCCAGACCTTTTATTAAACAGACTATTCTCATGGACTATTACTACCCAGTAATCCTGATTAGTGTACTAGCTTTCTCCGAGTTAATTTTTTATATACTCATTAACTTATTTTTTGATGATTTTCTAATGTTTCTTAGTGTCATTATCAGTGAGTTTTATATTTGATATCTAAATAAATGGTGAGTTTCTTCTGTATGATTGTCTATTGAGACTTTACTGCTGAGATAATTTTTTTTTTCTTTTTTTTACTGTGAAAGTCCTTGGTCAACCAGTTGACCCAAGTAATACTCATTTCAACTAGAAAACAAAACAAGTTTCAGTACCTCTGTTTCTTTTTTGGACCTTCTAAGCAGCATTTAACTATAGTTCATTTTAAATATACATGCTGTTAGTGTATTTATCTTTAAAATACACATGCTGTAAGTTTTTTAAGTTGATTAAGCTTAGAAAATGATAACTAATACTCTAGCAGCAGGGACACAAAAAAGTCCCTTATCTTTCAAAAAAAATCATTAAATGAAGCTGTTATGGTGTATCTCATTCTTTGTATGCTTACGTTGACAGTTACATATGTTAAAGCTTTTAATGAAAGAATATTGTCTTACTATTATTTTGAGGATTTACTAGTATTTTTATATAAAATACTAATACATGCTATTTTTGCCCACTCAGTGACTAAAATGTTTACAAAGCACTTATCTCTCTAGATTTGGTTGGGGGTGGGGGGGAGTGGATAATTGAAATCTGTAAAGGCAGAAAAGTTTTCTTCTGGAACATATCTGGAGGCTACCAGGGAATTAAATGATTTCTCACAGTGTCATTGTATCAGTGAATTGCCTTTTGGGGTAGAGGTAAAGGTCTAGAACTACAACAATGGCTACTTGTTTTCCTCTGCCAATTTAATACGTATGCTAACTCAGTCATTATATGTGCTTAGTCTGGTTAAACTTTTTGGAGTTGTAAGAAGAAAGTATGGTTTTAAATTTATTTTGTACTATCAATCTGTAAATGTAGGTTTTTGAGACATACTTGAAACACAGATAAGAATAGCCATTTGTTTCTCTTCTCACCCAGCATGCCCCTCTTTCCTTAGTATATACAAAGTCTTATCTTGCGTCCTGTTTGTTTTATTTTATTTTGTTTTGCATTCTTCTCTTAGCTCTGCCAGTCCTGGCCCTGGAAAGATATGTTTTGTTATTTTACCTAGTTTTGTTCACCTGTCTCCTAGGTTACCAATAAGAAGGGAGGGAGGGGAAGATTTATCATTCATACTTTGGTGTTAATTCCAGCAGATAAGTAGAAGACAGTATTTTACATATCCAGTGATGAAAAATTTACCTTTATGTATTTAATCAATTCTTGAGGCTAGTTACATGAATCTCAACTTAACAATAGTACCCCTTGTTAAACTTTGAAATGCCTGAGTTGCTTTTTCTCAGGGTTGAAGTAAAGTAATAAAAGTTTACCATAAATGAGATGGACTGTCTGAACAAAGTCTTCCTGGCTGAATTAATCTAGACTCTGAATAGTCTATCAACAGTCAAGGTTTGGAGAGTAAGAGGTCTGAGGGATCGATGGTAAGTTTTTTCCTAAAGGAGAGAAGTAATGACTGACATTTGGTTGGAGAGGAGAGAATTAAGTGAGAAGTTAAAATAACTAATGACCTTGGTGTCAGAGTAGAGGGTATGTCTGAGAATTTATTTATACCAATGGTAATAGAAAATGTCTTTCCCAAAGATTAGTGAATCGTCTTGGAAACTAAGATTTCTTCAATTTTTTTTTTTTTTTTTTTTTGTGGTACGCGGGCCTCTCACTGTTGTGGCCTCTCCCGTTGCGGAGCACAGGCTCCAGACGCGCAGGCTCAGCGGCCATGGCTCACGGGCCCAGCCGCTCCGCGGCATATGGGATCTTCACGGACCGGGGCACGAACCCAGTGTCCCCTGCATCGGAAGGCGGACTCTCAATCACTGCGCTACTGGTGAAGCCCTCTTTCTTCAATTTTAACTCTTTTCCTAATGAGCTGGTTATCTGCATGTGAGTTTCTGGTTATAATTATATGACAGCATAGATGTAACTAAAAGTGTTTGTTATCTAAACAAAGCTGAATAAGAATTTTTAGAGTTGTTATCCCTATTTGTGTAAGCGATTAGCAGTAGGAGACTCAGAAATATCTTGTTTTTCATCACTGAAGTGAAAATTATTGCTTGTTCTGAATTCTGTACTCTTAAAGGGGTGTCATTTCCTTAAAAGTGTCAGTAGCAGCTTTATTGTTTGCTGTTACGGTTTTACTTCCTGCCATTTATCAATCTAGTCATTTATTCAGTGAATGTTTATTGACCATTAGCTTTTTTGTATTTGGTGGAATAATCACGAGAAAATTTATTCATTTAGGTATTTTTATAGATATTAAATGAAGTATTGTTCTAGTTGCTATAAACAGTAAAGCCCTTGTATGTGGCTTTACTGCCCTCATGGAACTCACAGTATAGTGGAGGTGACAAAAATATAAGAAAGAATGATTTATATGTGGCAGAGTATCAGTTTTTGCTATCTTGAAGGACTGTTGAGTTTAGAAGAGAAGGCGTTCAGTGAGGAAATGTTTTGTGAGAAAGATAGTATTCAAATTGCATATGGAAGAACTTGGAAGGTAGAAGTAAAGGGGAGTATATTGTAAGCAGTGGCATGGACAACAAAAATGAAGACATGGAAGTAGAGTGAGCTTGATATGTTCACAAGTTGGTGAGGTGAAGAAAGTGTCACATTAACTATAAATCCACACTACGAGAAACCCTGAGTGTGAGGCAGGAAGCTTTAAGTTATTCATGTAAGAGGAGGAACGACATAAACAGGAATGGTGTGATATTTTGGGCTAAAATATAGATATCCTGACTCTTAATCCTTTCTCCTTCATGATAGATTATATTGCAGTTTAAAAATTGGACATCATTGATTCATTTTTAGCAGCACTGTTGAACTACAGTTGACGTACCATACAGTCTACCCATTTCCAGTGTACAGTTCTGTAGTTATTTAGCATGTTCACAAGGTTGTGCACCTATCACCACAGTCAGTTTTAGGACATTTTTGTTAATCAAAAAAGAAACTCCACATCCCTTAACCATCACGCCTCAATCTGTCCATACCCCGAGCCCTAGGCAACTACTAATGCACTTTCTGTCTCTAGATTTGCCTATTCTGAACATTGCATATCAAAGGACTCTATTGTGATGAGCTTCTTTTACTTAGCATATTAATACTTTCAGGGTTCATCCATGTTGAATCTGTCAGGACTTCATTCCTTTTTATTGCTAAATAATACTCCATTTTATGGATATGCAGTATTTTATTCATGAATTCATGTATATTTGGACTTTGGGGCTGTTGTGAATAATGCTGCCATGAACATTCATTTATTGCACATGTTTTCATTTCTCTTAGGTTTATACCTAGGAGTGGAATTGCTGGATTGTATAGTAACTACTTTAACTGCCAGACTGTTTGTCAGACCTATGGTGGTATCTTTTTACATTCTCACCAGCAATATATAAGGGTTCTGATTTCTCTGTATCCTCACCAACACTTTTTATTTTTCATTGTAGCCATTTAGTGGGTGTGAAGTAGTATCTCATTGTGATTTAGATTTGCATTTGCCTAATGACTAATGCTGTCTGGCATCTTACTGTGTACTTATTGGCCATTTATATATCTTGGAAGAAATGTCTGTTCAGATCCTTTGCTCATTTTTAAATTGGGTTATTTGTCTTATTGAGTTGTAATAGTTCTTTATTATTCTAGATACAAACTTCTTAGCAGATATATCTGATTTATAAAAATTTCTTTCATTCTGTGGATTGTCTTCACTTTCTTGGCACGAAAGTTTTTAATTTTGACAATTTCCAGTTCTGTTTTTTTCTTTCGTTGCTTGTGCTTTTTGGTGTCATATCTTGGACATCATAAATTCTTATTTAATTATAACAGACATTTTCTAAATATCTCTGAAAGCCCAGGCAAACAGGACACCACTATTTAACTAAAAACTAAAATCTAGTTTTAGTTTTTAGTTAGAAAAATAACTAAATCTGCTAATGCATATTTGGAGTTACACCCCACCTGCTCTGGTCTTCTCTTTTATCCTGTGTCCAGATCCCTTAGTTGAGTGACTGACCAAAAGAAGCAAAGATAAAAATCAAGAACTAACAACTTTGAGTGAAACATTTTAATTCAATATACTATATTTTGCAAATTATTTGTTATGAGAGAATTTATTATGTTTGTGTGGGTGTAGTATATTACTCATAAATTCTGCTATTTGGGGGGGAATTCACACTTAGCAAACTTTTACCATGAAGGCAGTAGTAACTCCTTCATTTTTTGCAGATGACTAAACTGAGCTCTGGAGAATTTAAATTTACATACTGGTAGAGCCTTTTCCCTGGGCAAGAAATAACAGTGAAGCATAGTCTTCATCACTCTGAATATTAACAGCATTATCTCTTTGTGGATAAAGTTTCCAAGGTTCTAGCTTTATTGATGATTACTAGAAATTTTTGTTCCTCAACAATAGTTAAGTTTTGGTTTATAAAAGTTCACTTGAAGGAAGTAGCCACGGTCTTGAAAAAATATATTGATTTCATTATCTTATTAATTAGGTCAGCATCAACAGAAAGATTACCATAAATAGCCAGCTCTTGCTTTCCTTTTTTCCATAATTCATTGTTTTCCTATCATTTCAAAATAGTTTATGGTTTGAAGTCATTGTTAACTAAATACTTGTTTGGAGGGACTTTATAGGTAAACTGATGGTAGTTTATACTTGCCTAGCTCTTTTATATGTATATAATACATTTTTCATCTCTTACTATTAGCTTGTGAGCTCTTTGAGAGAAAGGTTCTTGCCTACTTTAAACTATAGTCCTCATAGTTTTTGGCAGAACACTTATTATGTAATGTGCACAGAAAACTTACTTATAATGAATGAGTCCCTCTTGGAGGGTCACAGATTTAAAAGGCAAGATTAAAACCAATCCCCCTTTAGAGTTGCACAGGTTAAAGGAAGCAGACATAAATGCTTATTAGACAATTAAAACACTGAAATTACAGATTTGTTTTTTAAAAGCCAAGGAAATTAGGTTCGTTTTTCATAGCTTAAAAAGAAAGTTTTCTCCTTTGAGTTTTAGTTAATTCTGATGCTTTACTAATACTTCCCACCTCTGAAACATGAAAAATAGCATGAGATTGTATTAATCAAAGTGATTACCAGAAAAAACTGCCTGATTGGTAAAGAACTACATTTACCTGGAATGTTGGACTTGATTCAGCATTGATTCTTTCAGGATTAGAGATAAAGATACCTAAACCTGAAGTGAGTCTTTATCAAAACTGTACGTAAAGTCTTTGCTCATCTGCATGTCATTTTTCAACTTTGTAGATTAACCATGGCTAATTTTTAAGATATAGTTCAATATACCCTTGGTGCTTTGAGTGCTTGGGATTTTTCTGGTAAGCAAGACATAATTAAAATGATTAGCATGTTGCTTAATAGTTCATGCAGTTCTGCTGTCAAATATTTCTTCACTTTTTATAATATTTGAGGCTAGGTGGTATAGCCCTGAACAGTCTTGTGAAGTTCTTACAAATCTCTTAACATCTTTAGTTCTCCATCTGTGAAGTCACAGCTAAAACCAGAATTCCTGTCTTATGACTCCCACCATATAACATGTGCTGTCTCACTTCAGGAAAACTGATTTTCACTCTTTGATGTCTAATTTGTAAATAATTCACCAAGAATAGCATTTTAAAATTTAGCTCAAAACAGAACTGTTAAAATGATAAACGTTAACTTTATAAACTTATTTTTGAAAACACTTGGACATTCATTTTCCATTTCAATGTAAGTTATTTTCACATAGTCCCTGGGGTTTTATTGAGTAAATGGAATAGTAGGCTATAAATTTTTAACTTCAAGGCATAACTTTTGTAGGTCCTTACAGTATTAACCTTGAGCTAGTTTATGAAGCAGAACTTAAAATTTGAAGACAGTTTCGCTCTTTAGACAACACGGAAATTGCTTTTCTAAAAGTAACTGTATGTAGGAGGTGCATAATGCCTTTTTCCTTAAAAAATCAGCTTCAAAAATCTATTTAGTAGAACTTCATATATAGAAATTTATATAGGGTCACTTCTTTGAAAGGCTCAAGGTGTGAAAATGGTATCAGATGTGTGTTTGCAAAGAAGGGTTGGGATAAAATGTTATTATCTAAAATAATGCATAGTCATAGTTGCTGCTTTGCTAAGCAACACTGTTTGTCTCTTGGTGACCAGATACGTGAAGGCTCCTTTCAGAGCCATGAGTAGTCTTACCTGAAGGAAAACAAGGCAAATACATTTTGCCAGTACTTAAAAAAATAATAGTAACTTTGATTTGAGAAATCACTAAAGCTTTCTTACTGAAAGATACTGTAGAATTAGTCACACTAGGATATGAGGATGGCTATATCATAAATCATGCAATACATTTCTATAAATCCTAATTCACTTCTGTTAAGTACTTCCTTTGAGGACAGTATCTTTCTTATAGAGCATGCTACACATTTTTAAATAACTTTACCTATTAAAAATAGCATTAAAATTAAAAATAGCATTTAAATGCTCTGCAAAACTGCAATAAATCATAACATACAAATCTTGAACTTAATTAAAGCAGTTTCTCTGAGTTCAGTCCAATAAACAAATCAGGGAAATAGTCTTATTAAATAACATTGAAAAGATTCCCCATTGTTGTATGCCTTCTTTTTAGGTAGTGGTAGTTGAGTACTGGCATTTACTATTAATACAAAGAATTTATTAAAACATACAAATTTTCAAGCTTTTATTTTTGTCTCATAAATGATTAAATCTCACCAAATTCAGATCACACAAAATTAATTTCATATACAACTTACCTTGCCTTCCTCTAATATCTAGACTGTAGGCTAAAGTATGGATTTGTATTCTAGTTAAGGGAGAAAGACCTTAGTAGGAGCATAGAGGAAACTTTCTGAAAAATATGTCAGAATTTACTTAGCTTTATAAAGATACCAGTTTATTTTAGTTTATCACATTGACTGTTCTCTTTCCCTAAAAATGTATGTATATAACCTTATTTTGCTAGGGTGTGATCAGTCTAATCTAATAAGGTTCTTACAGTTGAAGTTGATATGTGTGTTGAGAGGGGAGTGTGAATGTGTACATATATACGTACCTACACACATGTATATGTACACATGCAGCATTTGAATATGCTATTTTCCTAGCTGGTTTCAGTGAAAGTATGGTGTATTTAATAGCAAAAGACTATTATTAGCATCAGAAACCTGGACCATTAAATTTCCAGTATTGATTGCATACATCTCAGTTCTGCTAGGTAAGACATACGAGATAAAGATAAATGAAGTATTTCAAGGTTAACAACCAAAAAACATACAGGGGAAAAAAAAGTAGAGGAAAAGAGGCAGTGCAACATAGTCATTGAGTCCTGGGAAGCTAGAGTCCTTTATGTAGCAGCTGAACATTTTGCCACTCTCTTTAGTAAATTAATCATAACACTTATAGAATATTAATCAAGACATGTTGAAGGTGTGAGAATGTGCTAGCAAGGCTTTCAAGCAGTTGTAAAGTACTAAAAACAGGTACAAAATAACTGTAGAAAGTATTGTACATCACCCCTAGACGTTTTTAGGTATACTTCTGCAAAATGTTTTTAGTAGTATATCTGCCTATGACAACATACTAGTCATTTAGTTTTAAAATCATGTGCCCAAATGTGACTTTTGCTGTGATCACCCTGGAGACGTTAGACTTCTGCTTATGTGATTTCCTTAAATCCCTGGACTTCCAGATTGATGGGAGAGTTCAGGAGGAGTCGCCCACTTGCTAGGTGCAGGGGAAGTTTTTCTTCTTGCTTATAATTAAGGTCATTTGCATTTTAAAAACCACAGCATATGTTCATATGTTCTATTAATTATGAATATATTATTTCTTCTTCACAGTGCATTTCTCTGAATACTTACCTCTCATCCTAGACTGGATTAAATTTGTCATAGATTTAAGGGATTAAAAAGTAAACTAAGTTGTAAGGGAGATGGATTTTTTTTTCATAAACTTGAACTAGAATGTTTAGGACCATAAGGACTTGGGCACTTCTTAAAGGTCAAAATATCTTAGGAAAAAGAACAAAGTGAAGATTTACAGCATTCTCTCCTTTTGCTTAATGGTTGTTAGCAAAAGTGATGATATGGGCTTGCTTTCTTTTTTGATGATGACCTTTAGTTGACTTGACTTGGTAGAGGCAGAAAATACAGAATTAGTGCTGCCAGCAGTTTATCCCTGATTTGGTATAGTTCTATACAGGTGCTGGGTAAGTGAATTTAAATGCTACCTTATCAATGAGGGCTTTACTGGTCTCCCTTTATAATACTGAAAATCCCTCCAATATCCTTCCCAGCTTTATTTTTTACCCAACACATCTTACCTTCTGATTTGTTACACATTTTACTTCTTTACTTTCTCTCTGCTATTTCCACACATTAGAATATAAATTCCACAATGACAAAGTTCTTTAAAATTTTATTTCTTCATCCCCAGTAACTTGAACAGTTCCTGACATATAAATGCTCAGATATGATACTGTAATACAAGTATAATGTATATAATATAAATTGTTAAAATTGAAGATAGTGTTGGTTTTGGAAAAGTGAGTTATTCACTTGTGGTGAATTACCTCAGGATATATTGCTTTACAAAGTAGAAGTAAAATACATTGCAACATAAAAATTCTACCAATGACTTACTTTAAGAGACATCATTCTCATATTCTCATTTTGCCCAGGTAGTTGCTGATTGGCTTGGGATGACCATTTTTTCTTTATCTTTTATCCTTGCTTCTATGCAAGATCACGCACCAGGCACTGACTCACACATGTCTCTAAAGGCCTACTATAATTTAAGCCTTTGCTTATACCATTTTTCTTATCAGAAAATAAATCCCCAAATTTATCAATACTGTATTTGTCTCTGGTGTTTCTTTGGCGTTCCAGCACTCTTGACTATTGCAGCATACTCTCCTTTTAAATATCATGGAAGCAGTCATTTGACACTTTATTGGGATGTTTATCTAAACTATGTTTTAAACTTTTAAATATCTACTGTCTTTATAAAGGTACAAAAGTGATACAGTCTTAGATAAATTTCTTGAAGCTTTCTAGGATGGAAAGAAAAAGCTGCTTTATCCTCTTTGAAAATTAAGAAAAGGGACTATTAAACTGTTTGATAAATTTTATATATTGTAATATATGTGAATGGTAATATTTTTATATTTGCCCAAGATTGAGAGGCTAGGTGACCTATTCTTAGTCTGTTTTCTTTACTATGAACTATGTACTAAAAGGAAATAATATATAATTTTATTAAGTAGTCTGCATAATTATGTGTGTGTGTGCATATATCTTGTGTTGTCAGTTCCTAAGATCAGAGCACTTAAAAATTGAGAGAGATCTTTTAATTCATCTCTCTTGTTTTCAGATGAGGAAACTGGAACACAAAAAGCTTAATTTCTCCAACGACCACTTGGTGACAGATCCAGCTTTCCACCAAATGTTAGGGTCTTTCCCAACTACTTAGAAGAGCATTCTTTGTTTTGCTCAAGATTGGGTGCATAATACTGCAGGATCACTCCCTTTTTATTTTTCATGTTATGAGTTAGAACTCTGAAGACCATTGTAGCAAAATGGCATGTATCTTTTTGTAGCAAAATGGCATGTATCTTTTGTTTTGGCTGCGTTGGGTCTTTGTTGCTGCGCGAGCTTTCTCTAGTTTCAGCGAGCAGGGGCTCCTCTTCGTTGTGTTGCAGAGCATGGGCTCTAGGTGCACAGGCTTCAGTAGTTGTGACACATGGGCTCAGTAGTTATGGCTTGCACGCTCTAGAGCACAGGCTCAGTAGTTGTGGCGCATGGGCTTAGCTGCTCCACAGCATGTGGGATCTTCCCGCACCAGGGCTCAAACCCATGTCACCTGCATTGGCAGGCGGATTCTTAACCACTGTACCACCAGGGAAGTCCCAAAATGGCATGTATCTTTGTGAATTTATTTTTTAAAATTTGTTTTTTTTTAGGAGTGACACTTTTGAAATTTGCTTTAAGTTCATAGTTTTCAAAGAATTATGTAAATTTTTAGGGATAAATTCATTAAAATACCTAAATCTTAAATATCAATCCCAAATAAATTTTGGAATTCAGAATTATTGGAAGAACTCTTAAGAATTCTTCACAAAACTGTCAAGACTAGATCTTTCATGATTTCTAAGATTCATTGTTTCTAATATTCCAGGTCCAATATTTGTACAACATTCCCTCTGAGTTCATATGTACCTGATCTTTTTTTAATTTTACAGTAGTATTCAGTCTTTCTTTGTTTTTGCACTCTCAGAAAGCATTCATTTGTGTAATGAATTAGGAGTCTCCTTTCTTGAGTAATTTTGGAAACCTACATATTGGGTCTAGTAACTGATCCTGTGTCTCTGAAGTACTGCTCTGCTGGCTAAGACTGCTCCTGGGTTAATAGAAAAATTGAAGACTGTACACATTATACCATAGCATCTCTTCTCTCTCCACCTGAAGATACAAACAAAAAAAGAGTAAAAGCTTTCAAAGTCATAATTAAGGTGCTCGTGTTAAATGCTAGTTTAGTTGGAGACTGCTATTTCAGTACCCTCAAGGTGAAAACCAAAAGAATGGTTTCTGTTTTAGTTGAGTCCTTTGAATTTCTTATCTAAAACAAATTGTTTTTCTGTAAGTAATTCTCACCTGTACTTTGAGGAAGGCCTGAATTATCTTATGAGAGACAGTAATTATACTGTTGCCCAAGTGGTTGATATCTACTCAAACTAATTAAGAAGGCCGTCCCCCACCTTGAAAAAGGATTGGTAGTCTGCCTGAATGAAATGATAATAAAACACTGGCAGTTTATTCACATGGGGGATGCTAACCATTGGAAATACCACACTTTGTTTTTAGAAGAAAGTAAAAAATAAGTAAAAAGAATATTATCTAGTTGGGGAGGGAAGAAGGATGCAAATCACATTCCTATTTTGAATGTGTCCTTGTAGCTGTAATTACTTATGTTAGCTAATGGTTTTATTCTTTTATTATTATAGAGTCATAAATATTTTAATTTTTGAAACAAAAAGTTGTAATGATACCCTATACCTTAAATGTCAAAAAAAAAAGAATTAAGTAGCCCTGACATACTGAAAAGTAAACAAAAACCAAAGAAATATGATCTGTGCTTTGGATTACTTTTAATCAAATGGTGGAGTGAAACTATATGGATGACAGCATAGGTTAAAAAAAAATGTGGCTTCGACTAAAGTCTTTCAAAAATGGTTGCATGTTCTCTCTCTACAAAGGAAGTATTATGATGATAAATTTGTATTTATCTTCTCATTCTCATTAAATTGATGACTTAGGGGAGAAGATAGAGAAAAGTTTGCGGGTTTCTGCTCTTATTTAGCTTGACTCAGTACTGTCCTCAAATGGATTCATTTACTTATTTTATTGTTACTAGGATTAGATTTTTTGCTTTCATGTGCCATTTTCTTCCAGAGCAAAAATATGGACAGTATTTAGTATACATAAACTATTTTGCTATTGATGTTGCTTTCTGTTATTTTTGATGTCTTTCTTAAATTTTTTAGTTTAAAAGAGCACAGGTTTTAAGTGTACAATTCAGTGAATTATCACAGAGGGTAATAAAGTTATTTGATAATTTTTTTTAAATAGTTATTTTTACTCTTTGGAAATGTAGGGTAAACAGTTTAGGTGAATCTTAAACAAAAATACTAATTTCATATAAAAAGGATCAGATTTAAAAAATTTTAGCAGATATCTCAAAATCATGACTGAAGTAAAGCTTTTGGTTCAGAGTTTCAAAATGTTATCTGTCATTTCTGGTATTAAAATTTCTTTAATCGTGCAAGTAATCCTGAATCCATGCTTATGGAAAGAAAGAAAAATAAAAGTAAAGTACTAAAATATTTAAAAAGTAAAAGGTGAAAATCATCCTATACAGTTCTATCAAATCTTTCTCTCTTCAGAGCCACCACTTATTATGATTCAGTTATAACTTCCCATACCTCTTTTCATGCATACACCTTTACAACAATTTGTTTTACTTGTTTTTAACATAAATGGACTTCTACTTTATAGTATATTCATAACTTGCCATTTCACTCAGTCTGTCTTGGGAAGCTTTATGTGTCTTTACATTATAGATAGACTTCATTATTTTTTATTGTTTTAATTTTTTAATGGTCCTCCTTAATGATGGATACTTGTTTCCAGTTTTCTGCTATTATAAAAAAAAATTCCATCCTTGAAACATATATCTTTGTGAACTAGCCAATAAGAGTTTCTTACTGAATTAGTAGTTTCTCTGTATTCTAGATGTTATTGTGTTGATTTTATGTAGCAGATATTTTCTCCTTGTGTACTTGTCTTGGTGGCTTTTGTCATATTAACGTTTTAAATAATTATGTAGTCGTCTGTTGATCTTTTCCTTTGTCATCTGTTTGGTGGCTTCTGTATTTCTACATTATTTATATTCATTTCTACAGAGATATTTTCATTTTTAACTGTCACTTGTAAAAACACTTTCTTTTTATAGAATCCTGTGAATGATGGCAAAATGTTAGCATGTGATACATTCTGATGGCATGTAATAATCACATAAGGATCAGTGACTATTTTGATGTCGGAGTTATGAAATAAATGTAATAAATTCTGGAAAAGCATTGGAGTTCTTGTGTTGTTTATGGAATCACCATAGGTAGTCCTTACTATTAAATTTATTTTTGACAGGTAATATGCTAGGTACTGAATGGTAACAGTAGTACACAAATAAGAAGTAATCCCTTTTATTGTGACTCCTTTAGACACAGTTGCTTTCCTAGTTATATCTGCTATATATAATCAATTTCCCTAACCTCAAGGTAGCAGCTACTGCTGCTAGGAATTTCTCTTCACTTTTGCTGTCATCCAGTGCCAGATCTAAGAAATATAGTAAACTCTTAGCAAAGCAGCTTCCAAAAAGTAAGAAAGATCAGCCTTGATTAACTTATCCAGAATTTTGCAGTTAAAATTTTAAAAGGTGTTTTATTGTGTGTGTGTGTGTGCACGCGCGCACACACACGTGTGTAATGTTGCACACTATATATAGGGTAAGGAGTCAGAACACAAAGTAACCTTTTCAGTTGTTTGAGGTCTGACTCTGTGTCTATTAATCCCACCTTTCTACCTTGATACCCAATAACTTGGGCTGTTGAAACCTGGGCTATTTTGTCCTACCACCAATAATTTCCCAAGGAAGTAGCTTATAATTCTTCTGTTTCTTCCCTATAATAGGAGGGAATACCCATATAGGCGGTACCTTGAAGCCAGTATCTCATAGACCCTGTCATCAACTCACTTCTACTCTCTACCCTCCCTCCTTACCTGATTGATACATTTTTGAAAAAATTATAATTATGCTGCTGCCCTTCCTCCCCTTGTTAGTTGGGAAGATTCATGGAAGAGAGGAATCCCGTCTTCTATAATAGATGGAGTAATATCCCATTGGGAAGAAATGGCAAAGGAAAAAGTTCTTTCTTTTTTGAAAAGACTAGAACTTTTTAGCTCAGCGTATTTGGACAAGTCTGACAATAATTCAACTACATTATAGTTTAACTAGATTTCTGAGTGCATCTGCTAACCTAACCACCACATATACTTATTTACAACTTGAAAATTGCCTTTAAAACCACAAAAGCACAAAGCACTGTAGTGCTTGTAACACTCTTCCATATTATTGTAGGTAACTAAATGACCATGGAATCTGGAGCAGAGAACCAGCAGAGTGGAGATGCAGCTGTAACAGAAGCTGAAAGCCAGCAAATGACAGTTCAAGCCCAGCCACAGATTGCCACATTAGCCCAGGTATAAAATACATGGAGAGATTCCAAGTTGTCTCTTCTAAGAGGAATATGTTTTAAACAAGAGAACTTAGTTTTTATTACAGAGATATACATAAAATGAGCAGAAACATTCTTAGAATATCAAAATTCCTATTTACTTAGTATTAGCCTAATTTTAGAAATGATAGTATTGATTCAGTAACATAACAGAAAAATGTATTGTTAAACACTAACACACTATTTGTAGTGACATAATTCAGAAATAATTACATTTAAACTGATGGGTAGATTGTCTCTTAAAGGAAGAAAACCTAATATGATAACTGCTTTTTTTCATGTCATATAGATTTATTTGGGAGCATGGGAATGCAGATAATCTGAAAGGCTAAATTTACATGTGCTTAAACTAAAAAATAGGATAAGCAAATAAATTGACACACAAGTAAATTTCAAGGATGATAGTTTTTGTCCCTGTATATTTTAAATATGATTCATGATTCTTTCATTTTGTCTTTGTCTTAAGCATTCTAAGGTTATATTCTCATTTTTGTTCTTGTGTATTTTTTCTCAGATGTTTTATTTTATTAATAATTGTTGGCATATATATGAGTGAGAAAGGTGGTTAATATAAAAACCAAGTAGCAAACAATAACCTGCTAGGTAAGAAAATGTGACATTGCCTCTTTCAGATGAAAGCTCCCAAAAGAAAATAATCCTAGCCAAGGCTCTGGTATGTTGAGCTTCAGCTTCACAAAGAGTTTAAAAGCTCTCTTAGAGGAGTCATGAGCAACAGTGGGTCTTGGGATATAGAGGGCTAACCACAGGTGGTAACCACACTGAGCTAAAATATGGGCCAAATACTAGACCTCCAGCAGGAATGTAGTCAGAAGCGGTGGGCTGCTTTGTGTTTTCTCCTAAGATCACCTGGACCCACCTCCAGCCCTCAGGTGTAAGGCAAAGCAGAATACATTTAGGGATGAAGTAAAAGTACTCAAGATGAAGCAGGTGTGGGAACGAAGGTAAGAGCATCAGGACTTCATTAGCACATGGTCAAGGCAAATGTGCACAGATAAGAATATGGGCTCATCCAAACATTCAGCCCTGTGGTGAAAAGAAGATATAATACCAGCAGGGATCTTGGTGGTGACAACCTTCAACATATCTATCTCTTGGGACATCATTTTCTGGTCTGGTTGTCCTCCACGTCCACTAAATAATGTCATCCTGGAAATTCCTTTCTTCCTACTGTCTTTCTCTTATGGAGTTTTTGTTTCCAGTGGTCCCTTGAGCAAGTTTGACTGGGTAAAGAAATCATTTTTCTTTCAAATTTTGAAGGCATTGATCCACAGTCAACTTCTAGTGTTGCTGTTTGAAAAGACTAAATCCATTTCTTACTTTGTATCTCTGTTATCTTGTAAAAATCTCTCTGTTAGCAGTGCTTCACTATTTCATCATCAAGGCCTTGGTTTGTAGCAGTTTTCATCCATTGTGCAGTTGTATTCAGTGGGCTTTTTTTTTTTAGTGGAATCTTGGGTCTTCAAATCTGGGCAGTTTCTTTATTTGGTTGATGATTTTTTTTTCTTTCTCCTTTCTCTCTAGGATTCTTGTGATCCAGATATTTTACCTATAGGACTGTTTCTCTGATTTTCTCATCTTTTGTCTCCTGTTTTCTGTCTCTGTCTTTCTGGGAGATTTTCTCAACTTCACATTTCAACCCATCTGTCAGATTTTTTTAATTTCTGCTGTCATGTTTCCAAGAGTTCCCTTTGTTTCTGAATAGTCCTTTTGTGTTTTAATAGCATCCTCTTTATGTTTCACAAAGGCAGTATTTTCTCTTACCTCTGATAATATTAATTAAGTTTTAAGTTTTCTTTCCACATAGATTTTCTTCTGTGTACCTTTTCTCCCTTCTATCTGTTTTGGTCACCATCTTTCCTATCAGAAGATTTCCTTGAGTATTTCATAACTCGAGGTTTTCTGCCTACATTTAAAAGTAGGGAACCAAAAACCTGTATTGGTAGTTCTGTGGCTCTTTTTGGGGCCTAACATCTGAGTTGTGAGCTTCACGGTAGGATGATTGTGGCATCCCACTGGCATTATCTCTTTTTTTTTTTTTTTTTTTACATCTTTATTGTGTCATTATCTCTTAAGTCTTTCTTCTCCCTTTAGTGTTGGTCACATTTGCAGAGAAAAGCTTTACTAATCTTCTGCTTATAGGTAAAGACCTTTGAGCCAGACGAGGGAAGAGGACTGGGACTTAGTACCCACCTCAGCAGTGCCTGGTGTTAGGCAGTCAAGAAACCACCTATCCAGAAAATAAACCTCCATTTCTCTGTCAGCATAGGGTATAGATTAGTTATTCTTCCACAGAGAGTTGAAGAGGGGATCCAATTGCTTTTCAAAGACCTTCGATCAGCCTTCCTTATTTTCAGCCTTTCCTTTCACTCTGCCTTCTGGGGTGCCTTAGATCCTGAGCCTCTTAAGGACTTTGTGGCAGAAATCAGTCTGTCCCTGCCTCTGCCTCATGAGTTGGCCTTCTGAGGTTTTCCAAGTTCATTACCATTCATCCATTTCCAGCCTCCAAAACTCTTACTGTTACCTCCTTTCCCATTCTTCTCTGCTGGTGTGATTATGCCTATAAAAACAAAATCAGTGTCATGAAGCTTAATTGGAAATTCAAGAAAGAACAAAATTATATGCACATGTTCAATTTGCATATAATCACTGATAAGTGGAATGACATGATATTTGAATTTTAGGAAAGCTAGTTTCTGTTCCCATTTATATTTTTTGTTGTTGTTCTTTTTAATACCAAATTACAGAGTTTTTTTTACTTGCTCATCCAAGTTCTTAACACATATATTATACATTTTTGACATTATTTCTCTCAATTCTGATACCAGTTATTTTTTGGTTGTCAGTCTTTAATACTAGAAATATATAATAAAATTTTCAAGTCCAAGACCATTGTGATGTGATCAATGAACAGTAAAAACACAAATTCAGCCTAACTAGTAAAGGAAGAAAGTCGATCTAAAACAATAATGAAATGCCTTATTTTACTTTTAGAATTTACAGAGATTTTTTTTTAAGTGGAAAAAAAAACAATGTTGGTTTTGAGTATGGGAATGTTAATTTTTATGGATGGTTTTAAGTAAAGAGTTGGGTAAAAGGATGATCGTTGCAATTTTGTTGTAAAATAACTTTCTTGTAATAGGCAAATTTGAAAACCTAAATATTCAATAATAATTTTTTGTATATTCAGTAATTTAATATTTAATAATATTAAGTTAGTGATTTTATTATTGTTTAATTATTACTAATTTAATTCCAATAATTTGTTGGGATTTATTAAACAAATTATGTAATTCTTACCATTATACCATTCTTTATCATTAAAGAATACTATTAATGGTATGAAGAGATATCTAGAATGGATTTGAAAGATAAAGTAGATTCTGTGATAGTGTTATGAAAATTGAGTGTATATATGCATCTTTAAAAACACCTATATCTACAGCAGAAATATTAAGTGATTAACTCCGAGTGGTAGGGATATAAGCAATTTTTTCTTTTTTGGTATATCTGTATTTTATAAACTTACAGTGAGAGTAGCCATTATGTAGAATAATTAGGGTAGAAAAGGGATTATTTGTTGAGTGAGCTTGTTATGTTTACCCTAGAGAATACTCAGAGAAGAGGACTTACTAATTGCTTCAAATATTAGAAGAGCTTTCCATTGAGATGGGATACTCTAAATAAATTATGGTTTTGGTTCTCAAACTTTGGCGTAGGCGAAAGTGTCCTTGGGTTCATCAGAGATTCTGACTTTATAAACAGGCACCCTATATAACTCTAATGGTGGTCGTCCATGGACCACATTTTGAAAACAAGGTAAAAATAAGATGTATAGTAGCCAGAAAAACGATTGATAAGGAAGGCCTTCCTAACTGTCCAAAGGAGAAGCTCATGGTTTTAGCCTCTACCTTCAGTAGGTATCTCCCCCAAGCTTCATAGTCAAATATTTAACTGCCTGCTAAACATCTCTACAAATTCAGATATCATATCAGTTCCATCATCTTCCACCACTGCCCCAACCACCCATAAGCTTCTTTTTGTGTTCTCTCTCTTTATGGCATAGTCTACTAATTCTCACCCAAACATGAAATATGTGGGTCGTCTTTGATTTCTGTCTCACCTCCTTCAATCAGTCATTCATAAAGCCCTTTCTGGTTTGCCTCCTGAATTTTCATTAAATCACTTCTCTCATTCCCATCCCTACCACAACTCATGCCTAATTTCTGGCCTTTATCATCTCACCCTTACTACTATATATAGACTTTCTCAGTTGGTCTCACCTCCACTTTTTTCTTCCTCTGAGATAAGTGTCTTTCACACTGCCACTAAATTAAAGTGATCTATCTGAAATGCAAGCCTCACCATGATATTCAGGAGTTCAAAAGCCCTTCAGTGCTTTTCCCAATCTCACGGTAAAATGCAAGTTCTTTAACGTAACATATGTAAGATTTTTCATGACTAGCCCATCTGGCCTCTGCCTACCTCTGTTATTCCATCTTTCCACACTTCCTACATCATATAGTAACACACTTATGTGCTCCAGTAGTACTGGCTGCTGGTCATCCCTCTTTGCCATTTACAGACACTGCTGTTTCTCTTTGCTTTTGCCATTGCTACCCTCTGCCTGGAATTCTGTGCCTCCCCCCTGCAAATCATAATAACGTGCCTTACTTGTATTCTTTATTTCAAATTCACATGCTTCCCTGGTAGCCTCCCCTCCTCTTGGGTGGGGCGGGGTAGCTTTCCTCAGTGTGTCCATTCTTCCCTTTGCAAACCTCATTACTTCACTGAATTATATTTATTTGTGTTCTTTTCCCCATTCCTTCATACACATGCCTTAATAATTTCGTTTAGGGCGGGGACCTATGTCTTTCTCATTTCTGTAGTTTCAGTTCTAACATTGTTTCTGACACACATATCCGCAATAACTTTACCAAATGAACAAATAAAATTGCTACCCCCAAACGCATTCAAGCACAGGAACAGTAAATACCATCTGATAGACATGTATGACTTAAGAACCCTTCTAACCTGGGTATTGAGTCATTAAATCTGCCGCCTTTGTGCCTCAGGAGAAAACTGGTCTCTCATATTCTTTCAGTTCTGCTCCCTTATTTCTTCAAGAGGAAAATAAATCCTTGAAAAATCAATTATTATCAGTTCAGTGGGTGGGGTGAGGATAGAAATTTTCAGTTTATAATATCTATTAACACTTTCTCATTAATGAAAGGCATACTTGTAATTAGTTTACAAGAGATAAATATGCTGTATACTGTAAGATATGTATTTGTTCTAGATTTAGTAGCTAAGTTTTGCCCAAGTTTGGGAACAGTTATGTTTTAGAACATGGGTTATTTAACACATGATATTCTGAAGACTTATGTTTCTTCAAAGCTAGCATATCTCTTGACCTTGGGTAAGTGACTTAATCTCTTGGAGCACTTCATATTTCTGTCTCTAAAATGGAGATAACCCTTATTCTAACCAGTCTGATTTCTTCGAAGGGCAAAATGAGAAACTGAATATGAAAGCAGGTGGGAAAATGTAAGGCACTATACAAATAAAGTGGTATTTAGTGTTCAAAGGAAGTCTGTGTTATATATTTTGATGTTACATTAAAATAGTTTTTTGGTTTTTGTCATTTGGGAGGAGTTTAAAAGTAGGGGGCATGGGAAGCATTTGTAGTCTTTCTTCAAAAAGAATATTAAGTTTAATGATTAGTTTCTTTCACACCAATGGAATACTTAACCTAGCAGGAGGGTCTTCCTTTTGCTGCCAAAGAGTTGTTTCTTACTAAACATGAGTACTCCCCAGGAGGTATCTGTGATGGTAATTTTTTTCCATGTTCAACACCATAGGTATCTATGCCAGCAGCTCATGCAACATCATCTGCTCCCACCGTAACTTTAGTACAGCTACCCAATGGGCAGACAGTTCAAGTCCATGGAGTTATTCAGGCGGCCCAGCCATCAGTTATTCAGTCTCCACAAGTCCAGACAGTTCAGGTATGTGTATAAAAAGTTCTGCATCTACTTTCATAACTGTTGTTTATAGCCATATCTCTCTCCTTTCATTATGAAAATAGGAACATATCTAGTTCAGAGTTTATTTTACTTTACAGTAATTATGGAATATGCTGCATCTGTAGTCACCTTAAGTATAGGAACATATATACACAAGAACAGACATAAGAAAAAACTTTTTCTTAAACTAAAAAAGGAAAACAATTGAATGGGAAAAATCATAAAGTATATGGGATAAAGTGGAAATGTTGGGAGAGACTATAAGGCTGATGTACCTCAGTTAGGGAAAATTAAGATACAAAAATAATAACTTTGTAATTATTTTCTAAACATGCAATTGGAAAAAATAACCCTTGTCAAAAAGTAATAACCTTACCTAAGATATTATTTGAATGTAGAGAAAACCAGCTATGTTTAGGATTCTAAGTTAGAGTATATAACTTTGAAATGATATATTCAGAAAGTGCACTTTAAGAATCAGGGGTTTTTTCCATGCATGTTATCTTATTCTTTGGAAAGATTGTTCCTTTGGTTTGGATCCAAAGGGAATAAAGGTGTGTAAACCTCTACTTAACTGTAGGGAACCTAGGGCAGTATACATCTTTTCGATGAGCTTATTGGGGAAAAAAAAAAGACTTGAACGTTCATTCAAGTAGGCCATAACCCCAGCCTCCCATTTCATATTTTTTGCTTCACAGTCTTCCTGTAAGGACTTAAAAAGACTTTTCTCCGGAACTCAGGTGAGTCCTAGGTCCTAGATTTGGAGAGAACTATTTTTAGAAAGGAAGGTGAGAAATTGTTCTTTATATCTTTGTCCCTCTCTATAAACATAGAACTCAAGGTTTGAATAAAAATCTTAAGAGATCTTCTAGGTCTAGGCCAAACTTGTTACCTACCCAGCCCTTAGTCTGTTGCTTAATTTCCCTATATAATATCCTTCTCTCCTCCTCCAAATGGCAGTCCAGCTTTACTTGAACACTTTCAGAGAAAGGATGCTCTATCTCCAGAGGTAACTGATTTATAATTGGGGGTAATTGCTAAAATATTCTTTCCTGTGGTGAACCAGAATATCTTTCTAAAACTTTTACCTAGTGGTCCCAATTCTATTCTCAGAAACTAGTTAAGCAAATTTAACTTCTTTTTCTATTGGGCTGCTTCCTTTTCCCCATCTTCCACATCCTTCCTATTTAAAAAAAATGTCCAGACTAAGTAAATGCCTGTTTTTCTTCAGCCATTTATATATGACATAGCTTTGATTCCTCTTCACCATCCTTGTTGTCTTCTTGTGGGTGAGAACTCTGGTGTTTTCCTTGAGTTTACTAGCCAGATTGATTGATACTTGGAGAGGGGAGAAGTCCCTCCTTTGTCCTAGAAGCATTCTATCAGTATCATCAAAGGATATACCAGATTTTGTCAGCCATAGCATACTATTGAGTCATTGAGCCACTGTTAACCCACCTCTGCTTCATTCTGTCCCTGTGCCTTTGGTTTGCTTGGACATTTAAGGCAGGGCGGTGTGGGGGGTGAAGAAAAAAGAAAGAATATTTTGATATAAAATCATCAAGTTCTGTGCATTTCCATACTGAAAGATATTGGGAATGGAATTTGTTGTTACTGAGTAGGAGACAGTATAGTCCAGGTAAAGACTGAAGAATTTGATTTTTCTGTGGAACCACACTGACTGAACAATAGTCTCCTGTCCTGTGCCTCAGTTTTTATTTCATTGAATGCTTCCTAACTGTTTTTCGTACTATGTATGCCATTACTAATTCCCTGCTCTTATCTTCCTCTTGATGATAGTGGAAAGAACCTGACCTGCTAGTCAGGAGACCTAGATTCCAGACCCCACATTAACCTTTACTTTTTCTTTTTCACTTACAGTGGGAGATCTTTCTATAAAGAACACACAAAAATTATCACAAAATTTGCTAAGATTACAAACATTGGTTTTAATATATGATGCCTAATTGTTGATTATATTCTTAATTTTAATCTTTACTTTGTGGTAAGAGTAATAATAATAATTTGGGCCTGGGGTTATATGACCATTAACTTTATAGAAATGTGTATTCATCTTTTCAAAAATAGATTTTTCCATCAAAGTGAGCTGTGCTTATAATTAAAAGCCTGAATTCTACAAACAGAAACATAAACAGTATTTTTTTCTTTAAAGGCCCTAAACCATGGAGAAGCTATTAAACTTTAATGGTAATGTTAGCTGGTTAACAGTGATTAGCATTAATAAGTAGGAAGTGGTTTATATCAGAAGAGGTGATCAAACAAGGAGAGAGGTGATTCCTCAAACTTCTCAATGGGAGAATATTAGTATTCTAGAACAGCATTTCCAAAATATACAAGGTACATTTCTCTTGATGTGAGAATAAGACTTCTGTTTATCTTTTTTCATCTCAGAGTATTAGAAACTAAACTACTAATATTTCATGTATGGCTTGACATTGGTGCCCTAACATTATCCTTATGTATATATGTACATCAAATCTCACAGATTATGTAAGAATTCCCACAAAAATAATGGGAGTTACACAAATGTATAGAAGTTAACAGTGGCATCCTCACTTGTTAGTTTTGGATGCATTTTTAATACATTCATTTCCTCAGTAAATTTTTATTGGTCACATGCTATGTGCCAGTCACTGTTCTAGGTGATATGAAAGACAGCAGTGAACAAATAATACTTCTCTATTCTCATGAAGATCACATTTGAGCGAAGAGAGACAATGAAAAAATAAAATGTGTCAGGTGAGGATTAAGTGCTGGGAAGATGATTAAAGCAGGAAAAAGGGATAGAGAATGATGTGGAGGGAAGGGTGTTTTTTTTAGGTAGGGTGGTCAGGGAACACGATGAGCAGTGAAACTATAAACTAGTGAAGGAGGCTAAGCCATACAAATAATGAAAGCAAGTCCAAAGGCTCAGAAGTGAGAGTATGCTTTATGTACCAAAGAATAGCAAGAAGTGGCCTGAATAGAGTGAGCAAGAGGGATAGCGGTTGGAGATGAACTTTCTGATACAGTCTTTACAGTACTTCATGATGTGATGGGAACAACAATAAAAATCTTTTGTGCAAGATAGAGATTCAGTGATTATCATATAGCAAAGTACTTGAGTTGCTTAACATAAGGATGAGTTTACTTGTTTGCTTTTTACATAAGACAAGTATTCCAAAGTTTCCGATCTTTTTAACAATGGCAAGCAAGGGATGACTTGCAAGGGATATGTTACCTAACATATTTTTGAAAGAAACAAATTCCTTTCAACTGTCCTTTCTGAGAGAAAGTGGCATTTTAACAATGCATGAGAGAATAACTGTATCTTGAAAGAAACTTGTGCTGTGGACAGAGTATTTTGAATATAGAAGTTTGGAAATGTTCCCATACTTTTTTTTTTTTTTTACCTGCAAACAGGTAAAAAAAAATTTGTACCCTAAAAACTCAAATCTATATACTTTCAAAACTCTGGAAATAGAGTTTCTAAACTATTCAGAAGTCTTCTAGAGTTTCAGTAGGTGTTGAACTTATTTGTTAAAATATAAAACCTTTTATTAGCATATAATAACTGACCAAGAGCCAGGGAGATGAAAATATACTAGTAAATCTCATCAGAAGTTTGTGTAATTGACAGATGAAAATGAAAAATGATTGTTTTAAACAATAGCAGATGTTAAATCACATTTCAGAAAGTCCAAGCTTAGAATCAGATTTTTGAGTCACTGTTATAAAATACTAAATGATTTTTAATTAATCATATTAAAGCACATCATTCTCACTGTTATGAAATATTAAATGATTTATCATTTAATAAATCATTTAATAAATGATTTAAATACAGATGTATTTTAATATTTATACTTATCCTCTTTAAAAATTAATTTGTTTTATGATATAGATAAAACTTGTAAATAAATATATATGCTTATATAAAATTTTCTTATAATTAATTTATAATCTTATAATTAATTTATAAGGGAGATCTGCAGATCAGAAGAGTTTGGAGATTATTGCTCTAGACTTTTATTAAACTTCTTGATCCAGTGAGTAAAAACTGTACCTAAACCTGAGTCTGAACTCTACCCAAGAAAAGTGCTTAAGTTTCCAGGGTACCATGTATAGTTTGAGAAAACATCTAATACAACCATTTTTTAAATTTTGTTCTAGTCACTGTATATTTTATTTTGAAATTTCAAATAGCATCAGAATAGGACTTCCCCCCCCTTATAAACAGAATATATGGGTTTTTAACAAACTAAGAGAAAATAGAGAAATATAGATGTAAAACTTTACATGTACAGGTGGTGGTTTGGCTTTTTGAAAATTTCTTAACATATAAGTGGCCATGGTTAAAGACCTATTTAAGGAGCTCAGGAAGGGGTTAATAAGAGGTGACAGGAGGTGAGGACCAGAGGAAGGGTATCTATCGTTGAAATGTGATGGTAGACTGTGATACTTAAAATTGGGATATAATTTTTCATGTGGGTATTTTTAATAACCTATTACATATAAACTATTATTTATTATCAAAGGATTTTTGGCATGATTTTTAATGGTCTTAGAAATGTGGGTTCAGTGGTTTGGGGATTTTCTTGTTTTTTGATTTGTTTTTGGTTTTGGGGGTGTGGGGTTGGGTTCTTTTGCTTTTTGGTAGATAGACCATAAGAGTTGACTTCCTAATTCTAAGTTCTCTCTGGATAGTATTCCCCCAAAGAGGAAATGTTACATTCATTATGTAGTACTGAATAGTTCTGAATTCTCTTTACATTTAACAAGTTGCAGTACATATCACTTTTATGTGGAATCTTAAAAATACAAGAAACTAGTGAATATAAAGAAAAAGACTCACAGAGAACAAACTAGTGGTTACCTGCGGGGAGGGGCAATGTAGGAGTAGGGGACTAAGAGGTACAAACTATTATGTATAAAATAAGCTACAAGAATACATTGTACAACACAAGGAATATAGCCAATATTTTTTTTTGCCAATATTTTATAATAACTGTAAGTGGAATATAGCCTTTAAAAATTGCGACTCACTGTACTGTACGCCTGTAACTTATATAATATTGTACAGCAATCATACTTCAATTTTTTTTTAAGTTGCAGTCACGACAGAGTGATAAGTTAATTCCTTTTGTATGAATTGACAAATTCTTTCAGATGAGAGGAATGGGGGGCTTTTCGTTTTACTGGGAGCAATAGATCCATTGAGTTTGGGGGAAAAATTAAGGGCCATATATTTAATAAGCAATGATAATTTATTTCATTTCAAAATTGTCCTATGGGTGGTTTATGTAGCGTGCTTTAAAATTGTTGTTTTAATGACTTTCAACTTGGGAAAGTGTGCCTAAGTCATTATGTATCCTTAAAAGAAGGTTGTAAGAATGAGGGTTAAACAAAAAAAAGGCAGAAAGAACAATAGAGAAACTAAGGTTCTGAGAAGCATTAATGAGGGTAAACACTTGTCAGGATACTATCCACTTTGAGTTCAGTCTTCTTGTTATTCCTCGAAATTCTGACTCTCTGCTAAGGCTGTTTCACAACTCATCACTCTACATCTATGAGAAAGTCTGTGCAGAGACTATGCTGAGTGGGCTAGTTAACAGCAGCTACAGAAGTAGGAAATTGTTCTGGGTGCTCCTTTGGCAGTAACTATAGCATTATTACTCTATAGAGAGTCACAGACTAAATTCAGCCTTGTCCATCTTTTTATCAGTCATTTCTGGATTCATTCAGTGTTACCTGTTAATTTTTAGGTCTATAAGACTATACCGTTTATACTTTAAAGTGTTTGGAGGGGCACATACATTACTTTATTATAGACATATTTTGTAAAGCATTACTAGATTTAGCAAATTTCATTTTAAAGTGAGTGTCTATCACAAAGCTCTGTGAAAATGAGTACCTGCTGTCCAGAACCCTTAGGCTCAGACCACATACTTGATTTCTCAAGTTCCTCTAAATGTGTTCATTCTTATTGCCATTGCCATAAATTTTGTTCAGGGAGCTAACCTACAGAGACCCTTTTGCCTTGGCTAAATCTAATTCTCACTCTTACAGCATGATGCTCACCTAGTTCAGGAAAGAGCAGGAGGCTCCTGCTGATTAGACTAGAGAAACTTGGCAGTATAAATTTGACAGACAAGCTTGCCTAGATGAGTGAACTTCTAGTCTAAAAATGGTCTAAAGACGTTCCTGGGTTGCTGCTTTTGACAAAACTGGTTTGAGATTGGAACCAACAGGATTTTGATGCTGGTAAGGCTGTCTAGAATTGAGATGTCAAGTGTGACAGTGACTCCACTACTTCGTAGCTTTGTGACTTGGGTGAGTTACTTAAACTCTTTGTGCCTCAGTTCTTCCATCTGTAAAGTGGACATAATAATTGTACTTATCTAGCACGTAAAGTTCCTGTAAGTATTAGTGAGTACTAAGTAATGTAATATATGTATATGCTTTAGCATAGCACCTGGCACATAGTAAGTTCTCAATAAATGCTAGTTGCTGTTATTATCCCATGTAAAATCTGTATTCAACTTACCTTTATTACTTCTCAATCCAAGGATACTTTCCAGAAATGCACAGTCCTTTACCTTGAAGTTTTGCTTAATAAAAATTGTAGAATGCCAACTTTGAAACGTGTCTATATGTAGCAGAGGGCTTCTTCCAAAATTGTTAGGAACAACCATCTGGAACACGGTTGAAGGATCACCGATCTTACTTGTACAATTGTAAATATATTCAAAACTATTTACCCAGTAGTTAAAGGAAAATATTTGTATAGGCACTAGACTTAATGGCCAAATATTTAGTTGTTTATTCTTTCTTTCATGTCAGAAACTTTATTTTACTTGGTAGTTTTGTTCTAACAACTGTAAGAAAACAACTGACAAGTAATATTGATACATTCTGGGTTGATTACAAGAAGTCCTGAAAGAGATTAGGCTGGTTTTGATGAAAAAATTTTAGGTCCTCTGACTTCTGTAGGATGAGTAAAGGGGAGAGGAAAGGGATGGTATGGTTGTCTCCCATAAAAACTGATTTTTTTCCTACCGAATCACATATAAGGTTTATATATGTCCTTTTGTATTTCACTTTTTCTTAAAATTCATAAAAGTTTTATGAGAACTAAATTTGATTATCAAGATAAAGTTCTTCTTTATTTTCAGATTTCAACTATTGCAGAAAGTGAAGATTCACAGGAGTCAGTGGATAGTGTAACCGATTCCCAAAAACGAAGAGAAATTCTTTCAAGGAGGCCTTCCTACAGGTATGGAAAATTAATAGTTAAATGAACTTAGAATCAGAAGTATAAAGGTACCCTTACGTAGTTGCAGATGAAGAGATGTCGGAAGGCCAATGAGCTGCTGGATTCAGGACCATACAGAATACTTCTCTTTATCTTGAGTTGCTTCTCTCAAATAAGTAGAACCTTACTGTACAGAATAAGAGCACTTCTTACTCTGAACAGTCCTGGATAAACACTGATTTTTTTTTTCTTCTGTTTTTGTAGACTTTGCTGGCTGCTGCTTTTCTGTTAAAAAGATTCGAATACATTTGATAAGGTTATAGCATTTTCTAGCTATATGTCAATTCTGAGGCTACACTACCTACTTCACAACACATTTCTTACGCCATGGTACTTAGCATGATAGCTGCTTGTTAATTTAATAGTTGTTCAGGGTGATGTTTTGCTGATGTTCCCTAATTTTAGGGGCACCTTACTGTAGTTTTGTGTTCAGCTACAAAAGTTGTGTAAATCCATGCCTTGCCTCCAAGATGGACCAAAACTGTTTCTAATACTACGTAGAAATTGGCTCCATATTAAATATCTCCAGGAAGAGCAGTTCCACAAATCTTCATAAGCTTACTTCAGAGTTTAATGAACTTCAAACTTATTCTTCCCTGCTTTAGCCTGAATTATTTCTATTAATATATATTTCTGTTTTTCAAAGGGATGTTGAAATTTTTTTTCCCACTTTCTTGGCTGCTAAGCTAGCCCTTTTCTCTATCCTTACAAATAAATTAAGGACCCTAAATAAATACCTATAAATTGACTTCGAGGTCTTAAGAAATTCTTTGTTACCAAGTATGTGTTACCTTTATTTATACTCATAATTTTTTCAAAATATAGCTAGTTTTATCTTTTAACTTCGAAATGTATCTCATGTTAGTATATAAGATATTTGATCCTGAAGCAGATTCAACCTGGTACTAAGAAACAAGCTACATGGCTTCTCTATATATAAATTCTAGGCATATCTTAGCTGTAGACCTTATATGAGTTTTATGTTGAAAAAAAATCTTTTATTTGCCTTTAATTGGCTTATAGTGTATATCCCAGCAAAAATCATTATATAGCACTTCAGTTACGAATCAAATAAAAGATGCCTGAGACCACACATGTGTAGAGAAAGCGTTACTTTTATGAAAGATGATAATATCTTCCCTTATAATCAAACCTCCATAGTGGAGTATACCATTATTTTGCTTTTGGTTTATGAACTCTTGAAACCTAGCCTCTATGTCTTGATTATAACAAGATCTTTAACAAAATTCTTAAGATGTTTTTGTGAAGTTGGAGAAATGGGAATTAAATAATACACACTGGTTTTTATTGGAACAGCCCAGCTTTATAGTGATCAGTTTTTACCCAGAGGAAATCCTTGAAGGGTTCTCACTTGCTCTCATCTGGCTTGCTATTTTTTTTTTTTTTTTTTCTGCAGTACGCGGGCCTCTCACTGTTGTGGCCTCTCCCGCTGCGGAGCACAGGCTCCGGACGCGCAGGCCCAGCGGCCATGGCTCACGGGCCCAGCCGCTCCGCGGCATGTGGGATCCTCCTAGACCGGGGCACGAACCCATGTCCCCTGCATCGGCAGGCGGACTCCCAACCACTGCGCCACCAGGGAAGCCCCTGGCTTGCTATTTTTAACCAGCAATTTAGCTGAAAACATAGAGGCCATGCTTATCAGATTTGCAAATGACAGAAACTAAAGGGCTAAGTACCCTAATAGGTGGTAGAATAAGAACCTTGAAAGATCATAGCAGCCAAGGGAAATAGATTGAAACAAATAGGATGAAATGTTGGCGATAACTGTAAAATTTCTGAGCTTGAGTTTAAAATAAAATCGATTGGGCTTCCCTGGTGGCGCGGTGGTTGCGAGTCCACCTGCCGATGAAGGGGACATGGGTTCGTGCCGCGGTCTGGGAAGATCCCACGTGCCGCGGAGTGGCTGGGCCCGTGAGCCATGGCCGCTGAGCCTGCACGTCCGGAGCCTGTGCTCCGCAACGGGAGAGGCCCGTGTACCGCAAAAAAAATAAAAAATAAAAAAAAAAAATCGATTATTCAAGTATAGGATTCTGGATTAAGAATTCATCTAAAAAATATAATTATGCTCTTTTAATTATCATTGATTAGATGTGGTTGCCAAAAAAAGCCAATATGCTGTAAGGCTACGTTGGTTTAAAAAAAAAAAAAACCTAGTGTCTAGATTAAGGGAGGGAATTAATCCCACTGCTCAGACCACATTTGGAATACACTTTAAGAGAAAGTGAACTTTCTTGAGTGGAGAATGTCCAGGATGGTCTGGAGCAACAATTTGAAAAACTGGAAAAAAAGACTGAGAATGATTGCTGGCTTCGTGCAGAAGAGAAGTAGATTTATTTGTAGGTCTAGAAAAGTAGCTTTTAAACTTTTTTTAAACCACAATAAGGAATATATCTTTACAGTTCTCTCTTTCTTCATTATATATAGGTGTGTATGTACACACACACGTATATACCTATATATAGGGATCTGAAGCAAAAATTAATACAAAGCAATACTCATCCTTATGTGTGACGCTTAGCTGTTTTTTATTTATTGTTTATGTTGGTTGCAACATGCTTAATTGTTTTCATGGCCCACATAGGGGTTATGACTTGAGTTTGAAAAACATTGCTCTAAAGACCAATACAACTCAAAATATGGTCCACAGCCCAGACTGGTAAATCAGCATCTGGTTAGAAATGCAAATTCTCAGGCCCTTACCCCATATCTAATGAATTAGAATCTCTAGGGAGGGGACCCAGGAATCTGTCTGTGTTTTAATATGCTCTTCAAGAGCTTCTTTTGTATACTGAAGTTTGAAAAACAAGTGTTCTAGAACAGTGATACCCAAATCATGATGTATTGACCAGCTGTCAGTTTCCAAGCTGTTTAAAATAGTTTTGTATCTTGTTTGCAAAGAGAGAAAACCATCCTTACAGTAAAAATAGAAGTTTACTAAATAGGAACAGGCAGATGTGGAAAAGAATGAGTAAGAAGTCTTACAAATGAGAAATACAATCAGGGGAATTATTTTTTTTTAAAAACAACTGTAAGAATATTTTCTACAGTACCAATAAAGGTAATTACATACATAAATATATAAAAGCCAGTATTATTATAGTTTTACTTTGTAACTCCTCTTTTTCTCCCATGATTTGAAAGGCAAATGCATAAAACAATAATTATAAATCTGTTAATGAACACACAAGGCATGAAGATGTAATTTGTTACAATAACTACATAAGGGGGAAATTTTTGGTAGATGGTTAAGGCTAAGTTTCAAACTGGTTTGTTAGAAATTTAAGATTTCAAAAATTTACTTGGGTTAGTATTTTTTTCCCCTCTTCTGTGATTATGTTATTCATTTGAAATGTGGTAAGATTCATTTGTTTTTGTTTGTTTTCCATTTTAGAATTCTTCTGCCATCCTTGTTGATAATTAATTTATTTCTTTGAATATGTAAAAGATTAACATGGTTCCAAAAGTCAGAATTGTACATATACACACACACACACTCAGAAGTGTCCCTCCACCCATCCTTTTTTACTTCTTTCCCACCCACCCCCAGTAGATAACTAATCAAATTGAACTCCATCTAGTTTATCCTTTCTGACTTTTTTTTCTTGAGCAGATGAACAGATACACAAATATTTTCTTATTTTCTTATTTCACCTTCATTTGTATACAAAAGGTACCATGCTATATCCATTATTTGGATGAGCCATAGTTTATTCAACCATTCTCGTATATGTGAGCATGGAGATTGTTTCTAGTCTTTTGCAGTTGCAGTCGATGCTGCCATGATTAATCCTATGCATATTTATTTTGTACTGTTGGAAGTATATTTTAAGGGTAAATTCCTGGAAGTAAGATTACTATGTAAACACATTTGGTTTCCCAAATTCCCTCCATAAGGGTTGTGCCAGTTTTATACTTCTAACAGCAATATACAAGAGCATGTATTTTCTCACAGCTTTGCTAACAGACTGTATTGTTATACTTTTTTTTATTTTTACCAATCTGAGAGTTGAGAAGTTAAAAATCAGGTTATTGGTCTTTTTTTCCCTTCAGTATTCAGGAGTTATTTGTATGTTAGGGATATTGGACCTTTATCTGTAATATATGTGAACATTTTCTCCTAGTATGTTTGATCATCTTTGACTTTATTTTTGGTGTTCTTTGCCATAAAAAAGCGTTTTTTTCCTGTAGTCAGTTTTATTAATCTCTTCTTTAATCGTACCTGGATTTTGAATCATAGTCTTTCTTTATGTTCATTTTAAAGAGAAATGCATCTGTTTTTTCTAGTCCTCATATGGTTTTGACATGTGCATCCCTGATCCATTTTTAGTTTTATTGTTGCAAATTTTATTGTTTATTATTGTAAATTTTTTAACTGTAAAATTTAAAAATTCTCTCTTAAGCACTATCAGCTTTCTGCCAGTTTTCTGATCTTTTCCTCCTCTTTGTATTTAGCCAGTAAATGTTACTTTTGTTTTAATTGATATAGTTCTCTATTTTTCTAGGAAAATTTTGAATGACTTATCTTCTGATGCACCAGGAGTGCCAAGGATTGAAGAAGAGAAGTCTGAAGAGGAGACTTCAGCACCTGCCATCACCACTGTAACGGTGCCAACTCCGATTTACCAAACTAGCAGTGGACAGTATAGTGAGTAATAGATATTTCTGTTTTGGAAAGTGCGATGAAAAACTAATGACTGCATTTTCTTTAAAGTAATCTTATAAGCACCAGCTCTTTTCTAAATCTTGGTTGTCATTTTATTTCCTTTACTTATATGCAAAGTTTTGTAACAGAAGTATTTTCTTTCCTTCAGGGTTTAGTTAGGATTGCTTAGGTATGTAAGACCTTTAAATGGCCCTTTGTTTTGTGTAGATGCATGGAGAGTCTTACAAGTTTTTCAAACCACTGCTTGAAACTCTGTATTTCAGTCCTCATATAGCATATGATGTTAATAGAAAACATGAGTTTTTCAGATAATCATTCTTTGATTATGTTTAAGGCCAAAAATGGTCTCATTATTCATCTATTTTAATAATTCATCTTTCTTTCTAAAAGTAGCATTTTTAAATCATATTGACGTTTCACGGTGGGGTGGAGAGGCTTGTTTGCAGTCTACCAGCACATTTAATTATTATTCCTTTTAAGATAAAAGGTAGTGTAGTGAATTGTAATAATGTGAGCATAAGGACTGCTGAAATTAAGAGGGCACTTTGCTTTTTGTCGCACAGAAAGCAAAGATTTCTTTTGCAGAATTATCAAAGTTTCCATTTCTCTGATGTCTCTGACACTTAGGTCTCTCTTCTTATCTTTCACCTAAATCTGTTATAAAGAACTTTTGAGTTCTGCTTTTGTTTGATCAAAGGCATTTGTGTGAATGGTACCTTTTTCCTCTTTTCCCAATATCTTTCTGCCTCCCAAAGTGCCTCACACATTGATGTCTTCATTTTGATTTGTTCATTAAATCCAGTGCTACCCATTATATAGTTTTCCTCCCTGTCTTCCTTAATTACAAATTAAATGTACACATTGAAACTCTTGCTGCATTGGTTTTCTAATGCCCTGGGGTAGTCTGTGTCAGAAATATGTGTAAAAGTTTGACTCCCAAGTTCATAGTTTTCCATTTACAGCTCAGCCTTGGTTTGTATAACTAATTGCATTCCAACTGAATTAAAAACAAGTAGCAGACTTTTTAGCTCAACCAAAGCTGAAACTTTTAATAGTAAGTAGAAGGCAGGCATTTCTGACTAAGCTTCTTGTCCATTCTGTAAGCTCATTAGAGTTCACTCATTCTTTTCCTTCTTAAGTTCTTTGTTGGCAGAAATAGATACTATCTATATATGTGTATGTGTGTATTTTTTAGCCTTATATCCAAATAATTTGAGTTATTCAAGGTGTGTGTTCTAAGACCTTGATATGTGAACTTTTTTTTTCTTCAACTTCACCACGCTTGAGGGATACAGCATACTCCTGTTAGTAACAGATTCACTCACCACAGCAATTCTCACTTGAACTAGAAATAGAAAGCATGCTCTTTAGGAAAGAGGCATATCAAAATCTCAAATAGGGAAGTGAAGTTGAGGGAGGTGAAGCTGAGAAAAATAGATGTTTAATTTGGCAACTGACAGTTGCTAGTTTTAAAGGTTAATACTTTGAGATTTTAAAAGCTTTATACATTATCTTTATCCCTTATTCTCTGTATGTGCACATAGGACCTTGATGGAACTGATTTAACATTATGTTCTTGATTGTCGTTAAGAATCAATATAACGACCACTTACATATACAATATTTATTTGTTTCTTAACTTACAAAAGAAATATATGGTTGTAAAAAGTCAAATGGTAGAGGTTTTTAGTGTTAATAAAAAGTAAAAACCCTTTCCATCCCTCCCCATTAGAGTTTGGTATATATCCTTCCATTCTTTTTCATTCTGTTTATACATACATGTGTCATGTGTCATTTTTATACAAGTGAGACCTACATTATTTATATACCATAGACAAATATATGCATATATAGTTATGTATGTAGTTTCTTTTAATAGCTACGTTGTGTTTCACTGTAAAATATAACATTTATTTAAAAATCACACACTGATGAATATTTAGGACATATCTACTGTTTCAAACAATGCTACCTGAACATTCTTTTATATATATAGTATCCTATCCTGTCAGTGGGGATAGCATCTAAAGAGTGGAATTGTTGAAGCCAAGCCAGCCTGCCCAATTACCCTTCCCAGTGGCTACACCAATTTGTACTCCTTCAATAAATTGTTTTTTTTTTTTTAACTAATACTATTATTAGTTTTGTCCATTACTTGGTTCACAGTTCCTGATAATAAAGTCTCGTTTGAGAGATTTTATTCTTAGTTAGAAAAACATATTTTATTTCACTAACTGAAACTGTTTTCATTGTGGCTCCTCAGAATCTCAGCTGGGTTTGTTTAATTATACTCTTTTCCTTCTTCTAGATTTTGTGGTAGAATCATTATACACACCTAAAGATATATCAGTTGCTTGATTTCTATCTTTTTTTCTTGTTTTAATGAATTTAGTTTTATTGAAAGCTATCTTAAGTCCTTTTGGAATATGAAGTATATAACTATTAAGAGAAAAACAATGTTTGATAGGCTCAGACTTGAGTTATTCAGAGTACTTTCATATATACATGATCTCATTTGATTTTTATAACAATTGTACTTAGTGGCTAGAACCAGATATTTTTATTTTTACAGAAGAGATAACAGATTCAAATAACAGTTTAGTGATGGAACTTGGACTAGAGCCCAGATCTCCTGATTTCTAGTTTCCTTCTTTCCTCCCACCTTGAGTTCATTGGTATGTAGTCAAGAAGAAAGTTGTGTGCATTGAATACAGTGGAATTTGCTTATTAACTCTATTTGAGAAATTGTGGTTTGATTCTGTTAACCTGATTCTTTCAAGTTATCCTGAAGTATTAATCTCAGAATAGTTTTTACATATTCCTTTTTTTCTCCTTGTCTAAGATAAGTAAAATTTATGGGATTAGCTAATGTGGGTAGATTGTATATGCCAGTATCTTAATTTCCACAAGTATTATTTACTAAACCAAATCACAGCCATTAACTGTTATTATTTCTTGATTGAACAGTAAATAATCCAGTTTTTCATACATAGATGACTCAGGATATTAGTTACCCAGAGCTAGCTGACAGTTGATCCCAAACTAATTTCCTTCTAACAGACAAAAAGTAACATGCTCAAATCAGACATGTTGACTTAGTTAAAATCCATTATGCAATTTTATATGTAATATTGTGATTTTTAGTCCTTCTCTTTTTGGAAAACTTTTAACAGGGAAAGTATCTTATTAACTTTTTACATGTACTGTAGCATAAAGGTTAATTGAGGTTTTTTATAAAGTGAAATGTCTACTAGTATGAGCCAAAGTTGATTCCTTTGTAAAAGATAAATGACAAGTATGATTAATTTGTGAATAATCAACGGATCCTACATGAGAATGCTTGAACTTAGAAATAGCAGTAAAATATTTTTTTCTAAATGATGATCTTGGGCTCTAATTTTAAACTCCACGAGAGGTCTGTGATAATTAAGTTCCATAGGACATTTCCGTTGTTCCACTGAGTGGACTTTTGTTACACTTCATGCATTGCTAACCGAGTTAGAGAACAGAATGCACTACTGAACTGCTTTATTAATTATGAATTAAATAATCATTTATTGGGTGCCTATTACATGTCCATATCTGTGCTAATAAGTACATGAAGGTAGAGAAGGAAAATAATATGTAGTTAATGCCAGAATAAAGGAAGTGTGGGTCACAGAGTGGTACTTCTTGTGAACCAAGTAACTTCAAGTGGAATTTAACATTTTCTCATTTTTTATTAACTGACATTACTGTAAATTATAATGTTCATAGAGTACGTTTGTATTCTTGAAATTGGATATAGGTTTCCTGAGCAGAAAGTTACTTGAGTATACAAAATCCTTCTTGGTGATGTTATTTGCTGTAATAATTTCTCCTAGATTATGCCTTGCAAATTATTCTGCTTTGAATTTAGTGTGTGTATAAGACTTACATGGTATTAATTAAACTTGTAATAATAAAATCCATTGGGTTTTAGTTGCCATTACCCAGGGAGGAGCAATACAGCTGGCTAACAATGGTACCGATGGGGTACAGGGCCTGCAGACATTAACCATGACCAATGCAGCTGCCACTCAGCCGGGTACTACCATCCTACAGTATGCACAGACCACTGATGGACAGCAGATCTTAGTGCCCAGCAACCAAGTTGTTGTTCAAGGTAAGAGAATTCAGAATTCACAGGTGTGGTAAATTCTTTGAAAAGTTAAAATTTTATAGACTCAGAAAAAGTAAGTATGATACTGCAAAGCACTATTAAAATAGTTTATTTTTCTTCATTATAGATACTGTTTTCCATGAACTCTTCTTCCATTATTCCAATTGGACCAAAATGTCATGGCATAAAAACAACTATTTTCAGTTTTAAAAATATAACATCTATCTTTATTGGATATAGGAGAAATGAGGTAGGTTAGAGGGAAAGACAATAAAATTAGGAGTTAAAAAAAGATAAATTCTAAATCTAAATATATAGAGATTCACTTTGTGACCTTTGTGAGTAAGACCCAGCCTCCCTGGGCCTCATTTTTTTTCATGTGTCAAATGAAAAGTTGTACTAAATCACTGATAAGAATCTTTGGAGGTTCAAAATTCTGTTCCTCTGCTTTTAAGTCAAAAGAAATTTACATCTTCATTTCTAAGATCATCATTTTTTATTTCAAAGGATAGCATTATATTCTGAAAAATCTTATACCAGTGTGTAAGTCTCCTGGTCTATGAGCAAAAGTAGTTAAATCCATGGTGAATTGTAGAAATAGCTTTTTTCTGTTTTGTTTTGTTTTAATTTTTTTGTTTTCTTCCTATTTGTTTCAGAAATCTTTGTGGATGGGAGTTGACCATTTTTCTTTGAATTCACTTGAATATTTTAAGAATATGATTTATGCCACATTTAAAATTTGCATATTAAGGAAATAATAATAAATCTGTTTCTAAAATATTTTTATTAAAAATATGTTTTGCCTCTGTTAGGTAATGACAGATGTGCCCCTTCACCATGGATGATTAATTTTGAATAATTCTAAAACACCAACTAGAGAGTCATAATTTATTTAAAGGGCCCTAATGTATTTACAGAATATTTTCTGTTACTAAACAAATAATATTTGAAGAAGATAATATTTTGCTTATTAATGGGAGTAAAACAACTTTTCACTTTACATGCAGGTACTCAAAAATTGTAAAGCAGGATGTCAGTGAATTTGAATTCTGAACGTCAGTTTGAAGATGGTAACATGTTTAGTATATAAATCTTTTCCACTCAAACTACACATTTTAATTGATATTAATAACAAATATGGATGATTTTATAAAGAGCTTCAAATTCTCTCAGATAATGTTAGGTTTCTTATTCCTAGGAGGGCATATTATTAAGCTGTTTTTAGAAGCGATTTGACAAATAGAGACTTTTTCTTTTCACAAATGATGGATCATTTAGAAAAGTAAAACTTCAATTTGTTCAGCCGTTATCATTTACATTAAAACAATGCTTACAAGTAATATAATTGGCATCAAATGGTACACTTTTTCATACTTTGTTTTGTTACAATTAGGAATTTATAATAGTTGACCATTATGCTTTATTTTCTCTTCCATTTTGCTATTTTATGAAAAATCATGGTCGTTTTTATGTCGTGGCAAGAGTCTACTTGAAATTTTTTAATATGAATTTACCAATATCAAAGGAAGACATTGAGGACTATACTCTATCTAGGAAGATCATCCAGGCTGTGCCCCACTTACCTTTTAGACTTAAGGTTGGTAAGCATGTTAACAACAGAATAGAACTACATTCCAATGAAAGATAAATATAAGACCCAGCAGACATAAGTTAAGACCTCTTTCATCCAAGTGACTATACTAGTAAATACATTAAATTGGGAATTAATTTCTGAGTAATGTCCCAAAGAGTGCTGATTCTTTCAACATTTTAGTCAGAATCATCTGTTCCTTTTTTTCCTTTTAATCCAAAATATATGTTTAGATTGATGATTGACACGTAGTTTTACCAAGTCACAGTGGTTCAGTGTCTTACACCATGCTCACTGTTTTTCTTTTCAGCTGCCTCTGGAGATGTACAAACATACCAGATACGCACAGCACCCACTAGCACCATTGCCCCTGGAGTTGTTATGGCGTCCTCCCCAGCACTTCCTACACAACCTGCTGAAGAAGCAGCACGAAAGAGAGAGGTTCGCCTCATGAAGAACAGGTACATACATTGCATTTACTTATATTGTTGTAGGTCAGGCATATTTTCAGATTCTGCCAGATGTGTGTCTTTAACATCTGCTGACAATAGGATCTTTGCATTGAGATATTTTTCTGGTAAAATTGATGGATCTTGCTAAAACTTCTTTATTTAGCTTCTCATAAGCTGCACTTATGAGATGGCTAATGGGATTATGGGTCCATCTTTGATGATAGAGTAGTTTTCTTTCATGCAATTTCCCCATGGGAAATTTAACGCACAACTTGGCTATGTTTTCACTATTGCTTCAACCAACTATCTAGGTTATTTAAAATTGTTTCTTTTCATGAGTAGTATTGTTAAGATTAAGAGTTTTATGTATATATATATATTAAAAATAAGTGTTAAGGTTTATTTATATTAAATGTATTTGTAATAGGTAAATGTATGATGGCCAGTCTAAGTTTTAATGCATATTATCTTTACTCAAAATAATAACAATTTAACACCTAAAGAAAGATTCTTCAAAAATAGATTAATGCCGAGAATATCTTATTATTGACAAAAATCTTAAAATAGAACTAGTCTTCAGCAATGAAAATGCTACATATCAAAAATTTATTAAATGTGGGAAAGTTATTCCCATAAAGTAAATTCATAGCTGTAAATGGCTTTGTCATCAAAAAAACGTAATAAAAATTTTTTTACTTATATTTACCTTAGTATTTTTATTTATTTAGTTTAGGATTTAAATATTTAGCTTAAGATATAGAAATGACCTAAGACAAAACAAAGAAAATGAAAATAAAGATATTAAAAGTTTGAAACAGTGAAAATATTCCACTGCTTTTCACCTCAAGATTCTTCAACTGCTGTGATAAAGTGAAAGAAACATAGAGGTTGAACTTAGAGGATGTGGATTCAAGTCCTAGATCTACCCCTTTTGCTGTGACTTTAGAAGAACATAACCTTCTAAACTTCAGTTTTCTCCTTTGTAAAACAGGATCCCACTACGCACCCAGAGGGTTGCTCTGGGGGTCAAATATGTGGGTCAAGTAAGATAATTCCTTTGAAAGCACTTTGTAACTGCAGTGCTCTGTTGAAGTGTCTGTTTTGTGCAATTTCATGTTTCAGCTTAGATCAACCTCTTTCATTCCTAAAATATTCCTAGCTGTTATAGAATGTTGGTGAATTACACCTAGGCAGAAATGGCACAGTTTTTTCCAGATTATTAGGAAAAGAGTTAGAAACAAGCTGAGTAACTTATTTCATTTGTGCTCCATCAATCTGTGATTTTAAGTAAGCTACAATAATAAACAGAAGCATAAAAGCTGTGTTCATATTTAAATGTATTTTAAAATATAAATTAAACTGTGTTTTAAACTTTTTTAATGTTTGTAAGGAAATGTGTAAGTAACCCTTTTGAAAATTAGAAGCAAGTCTGATTAGAAGTCTCAAGTAAAGGCTAGGTTATAAAGTTTAAGACGAGAACATTTACTGAAGAAACCAGTTCTCAGCAGACACAACAGAGCAGTCAGGTAAAAAATACATCTCTTGATTATGAAAGCAACAAAGGACTTCAGATTATGTCTGTGTAGTTTGGCTCTATGGAACAGAAACCTTTCCCCTTACACAGAAATCACTTAAGAAGCAGCTTAATTGTAGTGGGTGAGGAGGCAGCACTGCAGCTTCTTGTCTGCTCTGGTGTATAGAGGGCTGCCCATTTATGAAAGCACATTAATTTGACAGGCATACCAAATTCTCCTTTTCCTCTTCGTGCGATTTATGATTCCCCCCCCCCCCGCCCCGCACCCTCCCCCCACACACACACACACACCAGCCACATGCACGCCAAGCTGGGGACAGGGAACACATAGCTACAATTCCTAACAACCTCTGCTTGCTCGAGATATTCAGGGAAGCCACCTGACTTACTGTGAACTCTTTAATAAAATACTTTGGCTTGGATTTAATTTCACTATAAGGAAACTTCCCATTGACTCTGGTATAGTTCCTTTTCCCTTTCTTCCCAGATATCTGCTGCTTCTACTTTTTCAACTTCCATTCACTAGAATCTGGCTTCTGTGCCCACCATACCACTCCAGTGTCTATAAAAAGGGACAGATACCTTCCCATTTGGCAAATCTAGTATTCTCTTTTCATTTTATTTTACCTTTACTGGGAGTATTTGACACTTTTGACTGCTCATTTCTCTAAACTCTTCTTCGGCTTACTCACCTGGTTTTCTGACTACTTTTCAAATTTTCCCTTGAAACTTTCATCCATACCTATGTATTTCAGGCATCGTCTATATGTTGATACCACCTAATATATACTCTGACTTTGACCTTTCCCTTGAGATATTATTTATTTAGGTCCTGGTATGTGCTGGACACGATACCTCATTTCTTTACATATTTTATTAGTTCTGCCCACAATGAGAGAGAAGCTTATGTCCACTTTACAGAGGAGATACGGTTCAGAAAGAAGGTAAATATTTTGCCAAAGGTCACACCTTTTAAAAAATGGGTAGAACTGAGATATGAGCCTTGCTCTGGCACCAAAGCCTGTGCACCTGCTACCTGTCAGATTCAACCATCATCTCCTGCTCTGCCTCTCAGACAAGAACACATGGCAGTGTGCTGGAGGTACGTAGCACCAAGAGGCAAACATGGAATGCTTTCCTTGAATATTTATTTGGCTCAAAAATTTGAGAGAAAAAACATTTTTAAGGTAAACTTAAAGATATAATTCACACCAGCAGCAGTTGCTTTGGACTGTGCTCCCATATTTAGTTTCCTCTGCCATTATGGTTACTTAGGTGGAAAAGTTAGAGAAGCACTCTCCTCCTGAACATATTCACTAGGATAAATGTCCCTATGTGCCTCAAACACAGCCTGTCTTCTAAACTTGATAAGAAAAAGTTGTGATTCCCCAAATTCTATAACATTCAAATTGCCATTTACTCAAAAATGAAGATAGGGCTTCCCTGGTGGCGCAGTGGTTGAGAGTCCGCCTGCCGATGCAGGGGACACGGGTTCGTGCCCCAGTCCGGGAAGATCCCACATGCCGCGGAGCAGCTGGGCCCGTGAGCCATGGCCGCTGAGCCTGCGCGTCCGGAGCTTGTGCTCCGCACCGGGAGAGGCCACAACAGTGAGAGGCCCGCATACCGCAAAAAACCTGTGTCTTAGAACAACAGGGACTTCCCTGGTGGTGCAGTGGTTAAGAATCCACCTGCTGGGCTTCCCTTGTGGCGCGGTGGTTGAGAGTCTGCCTGCTAATGCAGGGGACACGGGTTCGAGCCCTGGTCTGGAGGATCCCACATGCCACGGAGCAACTGGGCCCGTGAGCCACAGCTACTGAGCCTGCGCGTCTGGAGCCTGTGCTCTGCAACGAGAGGCCGCAATAGTGAGAGGCCCGCGCACCGCGATGAAGAGTGGCTTGCACAGCTGGAGAAAGTCCTCACAGAGAAACCAAGACGCAACGCAGCAAAAATTAATTAACTCCTACCCCCAACATCTTCTTTAAAAAAAAAAGAATCCACCTGCCAATGCAAGGGACACGGGTTTGATCCCTGGTCCAGGAAGATCCCACGTGCTGCAGAGCAACTAAGCCCATGTGCCACAGCTACTGGAGCCCGTGCCGTGCAACAAGAGAAGCCACCGCAATGAGAGAAGCCCGCGCACCTCAACAAAGAGTAGCCCCCGCTCGCCGCAACTAGAGAAAGCCCGCGTGCAGCAACAGAGCAGCCATAAATAAATTTATTTATTTATTTTAAAAAAACCAACAACAACAAAAATTTCTTCCTCACTTATGTTACATTTCGGCAGCTGCAGGTCATGGTATGGCTCTCCTCCACATGCTCCCAGCCAAAGGAGGAGCACCTCTTTGAGTCCTGTCATTATTGTAGCAAAGGGAAAGGGGAAATACTTTTTGAAGCACCTGCTTGATTGTGGTAAACATCTTGTCCACTCGGGTACCATAGGCCAAAGCACAGGCTAGGACAAGCCCAACATCAGTGAAATGGGAATGGTGTGCTCTTCCCACAGGGAGGGAGGAGTAAAAAATTATGGAAGCAATACAACCCAGCACCTCTGTCTTACAATTTTAGAGTGCAGGAAGAATTTAATAGGTTTCCTAAGAGCAGAAGTAATGAAGGAAAAGGTTAAGTAGGCTTGACCATCTAAAAATATGAAAGCCTCTGATTAGCCATGGAAAAGGTAAGTAGCAAAGCAAACAATAAACTAGAAACATTTTAACAAAGTCAGGAGACTGATAAGGATATAAATAAGTAGATTCAAAGAAAATGAATTAGAAATGGGGTAAAAAAACCTGAAAATTCAAACCAGTTAAAGTGTATGCTATATAAATTAAGGTACATCCTTTCAACTGTATAAAACCAACTGTTAATAATGCAGATGTGTTTTTATTGAGATGGGAAGATGTTCATAGTGGAAAAGAGCAGGTTACCAAAGAATATGTATTATCCCATTTTTATTTATTTTTATTACAGAAGTAAAACATGCTCATTATAAGCACATTAGAAAACATAAGCTAAAATATTTACTCAACACTAATTGTGCCACCCAAAATGTTAACATTCTGGAGTATAATTTTTTTCCCCTAATATATATGTGCAAAGATAAATAATACGTTTTTAGTATACAGTTTTTATTTTTTTATTTTGAAATAATTTTAGCTTATGGGAACAGTTATAAAAATAGAACAGCGTTCCAGATACTCTCTATCCACCTTTCTATAAGTTTAGCATATTACATAACCAGGCTGTGTTTGTCAAAACTTAAGAAATTAACATTCTGTCATATACTATGTATAGTAATTAACATAGTATTTTTTATAGTGGTATAGTAATATTAACTGCACTGTCCATTTTATTTGAATTTCCTCAGTTATTCCACTTCTATTCCTTTTCTCTTCCAGAATCCAGTCCAGGGTACCACATTGCATTTAGTCATCGTGGCTCCTCATCTCCTCCAATCTGTGACAGTTCTTTCCTTGTCTTTCATGGGCTTGCCACTTTTGAAGAGTAGTAGTTAAGTTTCTTTCAGAATATCCCTCACTTTGGGCCTGTGTGATGTTTTTATTATGATTAGATGAAGGTAATGGATTTGGGGGAAGAATACCACAGAGATGTAGTCTGCCCTTCTTGTCACTTCATATCAGGGAGCACATACCAGCATGACTCATTACTGGCAATGTTAACTTTGATCACTTGGTTAAAGTGCTGTCCAAGTGTTCCCGCTGCAGTTATCATTTTTCTCTTTTTACACACTATTCCTTAGAAGAAAGTCACAGATTTAGAAAGGGAGGAGAATTAAACTCCACCTCCTGGAAAGGAGAGTATCAAAGAACTTGTGGTCATAGGTGAAAACCAACATGGTAATTGGTGTTACTTTCGCAGAGTTGCTTGGAGACTATGCAAATATTTTATTTCTCTCTTTAAAGTTTTCCCCACTAATTTTAGTATTCACAGGGGAATCTTTCCTGCAGTAATTATTACTGTGATATTCTAATGAGGATTTTCTATTTCCCCATCCCTTCTACATTTACTAACTGGAATTCTTCTATAAGGAAAATTTGTCCCTTCCCCCACATATTTATTTATATCAGTACGGTCTTATAGATACTTACCTTATATTCTTTGGGCTATAATTCAATATTATTATGTTAAGATTATTCCAGTTTTGGCCATCGGGAGCTCTTAAAAGTTGGTTCCTGTGTCCTTTAGATGGCATCTTATTTTTCTTCAAGCACGTCTTTACTTTCTGGCCCTACAAGATCATCTGGGTTCAACTTCTCATCTTGTGTTTTCCCTGCTTTAGCCTTGAAATCAGCCATTTATTCAGTGAGTCCTAGTTTCTTTCATTGGAAAATGGTATTTAGAAATCAGTTAGGCAGTAGTTGTGCTCTTTGCTACTGAGGTTTCACAGGCCCTCTCAAAGGACAGAGCTAGGAAATATACACGTGTGTGTGTGTGTGTGTGTGTGTACGTGTACACTGGCCCATGTATGCACACAACTGTATTTCTGTACGTGTACATTACTATAATAAATATGTTTGTACTGATCCCTCTGACTCTATTCTGTAGCCACAGGGCTTATTTTAGCCTTCCCTTCCCCCCTTTGCTTATTTGAACTTCGTTCTCTGACAGAAACTTGGCTTCCCACTAAAGATGGTTTATTTATGTATTTGTTAAACTCTAGTATATAAAATAGTTCCATAATTGCCAACTTGTACCCCTATGAGAAACAACTTTATAATATAGCATTTATGTACAGTTCTTTCAGTTTTTAGCCTTAAAGTACCAGTGAAAGCACTGTTTTCAAAGTTACTTAGCTCTGCTTCTTTTTTCTCCACCCTCTTATGTCATATACATAAACATTTATAGTAAAGTTAGATTTCTCAACATCTACATTCAATTCTGGGATTCCCCGATATCCTGTTTTTTATTTTAAATTTTCATTACTTTACTTTTTGTGCTGTATATTTCTGTGGGGTTTAACAGACATAAAATGTTATGTGTCTACCACCACAGTGCCATACAGACATTTACACCACTCTAAAAAGAATCCCTTGTGATACCTCTTGGTAGTCAGCCTCTACCCCCTCCCCCAGCCCCTGGAAACCACTGAACTGTTTTCCATCTTCTTGTTTTGTATTTTCCAGAATCTCATATAAAAACAGTATGTAACCTTTTGGATCTGGCTTCTTTCACTTAGCACAGTGCATTTAAGATTCATTGATAGTGTTGCATGAATCAGGAATTAGTTTTATCCCTGGTATTGTATGGATGTGGTTTATTTATCCATTCACCTTGAAGTTCATCTTAGTTTCCAGTTTTGGAGGATTATGAATAAATTTACTATAAATACTTACATAAAGGTTTTTATATGAACTTTCAATTCACTTGAGTAAATATCTAGGAGTGGCCTGGATGGATGGAATGGTAAGTGTATATTTAACTTTATAAGAAACTGCCAAACTGTTTTCCGGAGTGGCTGTACCATTTTGCATTTCTACCAGCAATGTATGAAAGTTCCAGTTGCTCTGTATCAAATGTTATAGTTTTATGTTTTACATTTAGGTCTGTGATCCCTTTTGAATTAACTTTTTTATAAGGTGTGAAATGTGTAAAAGGTTCACTTTTCTGTATGAACACCTGTTTGTTCCAGCACCATTTGTTAAAAAGACTATCCTTTCTCTGTGGAATTGCCCTGGTACTTTTGTCAAAATCTAATTGACTGTATTTGTATAGGTTTGTTTCTGGGGTGTCTAGCATGCTTCATTGTTCTGTGTATCTGTCCTTTCGCCCATACAATCCACTAGGAGAATCTTTTCATTCTATCTAAAAATATTTAGATCGAAATTTTTGAGAAACTTTAAGAGGCACTCTCCAAGCTAAAGAGTTCTTTTTATTTTTTATTTAAAGCTCATTTCAATTTTGTATTCTACTCCAAAATATAGTAATTCTTAATTTAGTATGAAAATGCTTGCCACCCTTATGCCCCATCAATTAAAACTGGTGCTTTGAATTTTTTTTTTAATCAACTTTCTATCGTATGTTAAAATTTTACATTAGACAATTTCCAAGTCATTCTGTTTATTTTTCTCAAATGCCTAATCTATAATATATTAAAGCATTTGTTGCTTTGAGCTAAATCTTTTATTTTTAATGTAGTCTATCAATGCAAAATAAATGATACAGAAATGTTGCATAAGTTTTCCTGTCCTTTTTTGCTTGTAGGGAAGCAGCACGAGAGTGTCGTAGAAAGAAGAAAGAATATGTGAAATGTCTAGAAAACAGAGTGGCAGTGCTTGAAAACCAAAACAAGACACTGATTGAGGAGCTAAAAGCACTTAAGGACCTTTACTGCCACAAATCAGATTAATTTGGGATTTAAATTTTCACCTATTATGGTGGAAAAAGGACTGGCTTGGCCACAACCAGAAAGACGAAATAAACATTTATTTTCTAAACATTTCTTTTTTTCTATGCGCAAAACTGCCTGAAAGCAACTACAGAATTTTCATTCATTTGTGCTTTTGCATTAAACTGTGAATGCTCCAACACCTGCCTCCACTTCTCCCCTCAAGAAATTTTCAGCACCACGAATCATGAAGAGACTTCTGCTTTTTATCCCCCGCCCTCTTCAAGAAGTAATAATTTGTTTACTTGTAAATTGATGGGGGAAATGAGGAAAAGAAAATCTTTTTTTAAATGATTTCAAGGTTTGTGCTGAGCTCCTTGATTGCCTTAGGGACAGAATTACCCCAGCCTCTTGAGCTGAAGTAATGTGTGGGCCGCATGCATAAAGTAAGTAGGTGCAATGAAGACGTGTTGATTGCCAAATTGACGTGTTTTCACATTTTCATTGTGAATTATGTAAGATTGTTAAGAGACATACCCTCTAAAAAAAGAATTTTAGGATGGTGTTGAAGAAATTAAGAATGAATTTGGAGTGCTTTCTATGTACATTCTCTTCAATACTGAAAACTTGTCCTTGGTTCTTAAAAATATTCTGTATTAACTACAGCTCTTCCATAGGGCAGTTTGTTGCTTCTTAATTCAATTCTGTATGTGTTCAACATTTTGAATACATTAAAAGAAGTAACCAACTGAATGAAAAAGCATGGTATTTGATTTTAAATTAAATCAAAGTAAGTAAAAGTACAAAGCTTGTTTTAGTTTAGTACTAAATTCTTAGTAAAAAGATGCTCATTAGTAAACCAATCCCTTGAGTTATATAACAAGGTTTTTAAATAAATGTTTTTGTCATCGCCTTCAAAAATATTTATATTGTCACTCATTTACTTTAAAAGGTTTTTCTAATTAAACTGTTCCCCTTTGCACTTATATTATACCACCAACAGGAAAGCCTTCAAGATGTTAAAGCAAAGTGCTGTATTTGTTTATAAAATGTTATGTGTTGTAGAAAAATACTGATTTTAAATCTTTTCCGTATTAACATACTTTAACAGAGTAGTGAATTTTTTAATGAAAGAAGTTATAAGGATATAGTTCTTCTAAAGTACAGTATTAGATATGCACAAGGAAAATAATTTTCTTCAGACATATTTGAATGACTGCTGTACTACAATATTTGGATTGTCATTCTTGCAAAACATATCTTTGTTGTTTTCTTCTATTGATAAAAAGGATAGCTATGCTTTAGCTTTCCAATATGCTATATATACCCTTTGTTATTCTGTAAAGGAGCTACCTGTTTTAATTCCTTACCTATAAACAGTCTGTATTTGTATGTATCACACATTGTTTCCAGTACTACTTTTAATTACCAATACTCATTTTATTCACTAAGCTTGATAAATTTAAAAGTTACCCTTTAAAAAAAAATAAGACTGAGGTGGATTTGAAAAATTGGAGATTGACATAATGTTAGATTATAATTTCTCATTTGAGAAGGTATTCCTTTTTTAAAAGAGAGTCTAGAATTTAATGTTTTATATTTAGTCATGGGTTGTTTTTAAAAGTTAAGTTTGTTAATGTGTTAACAAAATATGCAGATATGGGTGTTAATTATTGAGTCCATTTTGAAAAGTAAGATTTTTAATTAATATTTGTAAATGGTATATTTTTATTTGTAACAAACCGTTGTCTTTTTTCAAGGATGAACAGAGTTTATGAAGGAGCACCATTCTAAGAATTGAGTGATGTAGTCTTATATCTGGACAGTTCGCCAGATTCTCAAGAAGGCTTTCAAACGACTGTAAATTTTGTTGTTTATCCTGCTGAGCTAATGGGGAAAGTTATAGTGTAAAAATTATTTGTATACCTGCATAGATGTGTCATTTTCCAAAACTGGTTTAATAGAAACCAAGCAAAATCACAAATCTGTTCACAAACTAGAAGTCTTTCTTTGAGGCAGAATGTCAGACCTGAACATTTTAAAAGTCATAAGCTTTATAAATGAAAATTGCCTAGTATTTAGCAAGTTAAATGTTTTCAAAAGGTGAGGCTTTCTATTTAATTAGAAAGTTGGTGGTCCTCTTAGTCCCTGATAAATCAAGGCAAGTCACATCCATATTAGCTGGCTGCATTTATAAGTTATAAAAGACTGATTGCACTGGTTTGAAGTCAGTTACTTAATGGTGAGGTAAGAAATGTATTCTGTTGCTAAATCTGTTTAGACCCTTGGAGAGATTTGAAGATTTCAGTTTATACAGATAGAAATTAAGCATATTTTGAGCAAACTTTTTTTTAAGAGAATTGGGAAAAAGGTGTTTGTTTTTAAGCATGCAACTTTGAGAATCTTTGTTAAGAAAACAGCATAATTTTTAAAAATCTTATAGCCAATAACATGTGGCCACATTATGTTTTTTCTCTTCATTGGCCAAAAGGGAATAAAAATGTCATCATAGGAATCTGTACATATGCTACTGATTTGCCTAGAAAATAGCAAGTTTGGTATTGCTCACTTTGCAAATATAGGGCCATGTGGCACTTTTATCTATAGGACAGATTAACTCTAATAAAAATGAAGTGGGAGGGGTTTATTTTTTATATATTGCTCTTATGAGTTTTCAAGCTTTGATAGTGTTTAACTGAAAAGTGGTTTAGAAAGGGCTAGATCCAATGTGTTCACATTATTAAAAATTGATATCAGATGTAATTTTTAAGTTCATTTTTCAAACTCAAGTACCATATTGGCAACCATAATATTGTCATAGGTGCTCTGTTGATTTAGATATTCCTGGCGGGGGGGGGAATGGCATTTGTATAATATATGTGTACATATATATATATATATATACATACAGTATATAATCTGAAGCTCTGAGAGCTCTTAAGTCAGGAATGCTGAGTATTATAGTATACTGAGGTCAGATGAAATTTTACATTTTTGTGTATTTTATTGCATCACTTTTGGTAGTTTCTTGGACTGAATTACCCCAGCACTCATGATTGATGTTTTTTAATCTCCTGGTTTTTTTTAATTGTCAGTTTTCTTTGGCTTGATACTTTTAAATATGTTACTAGTCACTTGAACCACCACCACCCCCACCCCCCCACAAAAAAGTATTTGGTTTTTGTGCTTTGTCTCTGGCAGCTATAACAGTGGTAAGAACATTTTGAAGATAGCTTCTAAAAGGTACCACTGATTTTTCAAAAATCATCCTGGGGGAGAATTTTTGGTGTTTTCATTTGAGCAGGGATTTTTGTCAGAAAATGTATCTTGATGGCAAGTCAGCAGCAGTGCTAGTATCTGAAAGCACAATGCCAGTCAGGCAGGCTGTCCGATCAGAAGTCATCTGGCTGAAGTTTATCTCTGTCTCTCAGGCCTAATCCCTGATCCTTTTGACCATTTGGGGTGACATGTGGAATCATACAAAGGCTTAGGAAGAAACAAGTTTGTTTAAACCAGGATGCTTTTACTTACTTTAAGTGACTTCAATCTAGATTTCATTTTTAATGTTTTTAGTTCTGTGATCAGCTGTAGTCAGCTATCAGCATATATTGTTCTCTTTATTTTGAAGATCAGAAGCCTGCTTAATTTTGCAGGATTAAAATAAGGCTAATATCTTAAAGTTAAGATTTTGAATTAAAGTGGGTTTTAGAGACAACTGTTAACACACCTTTTCAGTTTTTCCAAGAGGCTTTATTTGTTGCCATTGTAACCCTGAAAGCTGTTGGTATATTGTTTCCCATTGACTTAATACAAAAGTTGTATATTTATTTGGATTATTTTTACATTATATTCTTTGTAAATGTTTGGTGTAACTTGCACTTTTAAAAATGACCCTGTTTGGGTATTAGCAAACTTGAGAAATTCCCTCATCAATTAATTGTCATCTGACTTTTTATGTCTTTCTCCTCTCTTCAAATCATGTGGCTTTTTTTATGGCAGCTTTTTTCATTGATTAAAATATTTTAACACCTAAAGGCTAGCCTTATAAATGCTGTAAAAGAAAAATATCAGGAAATTAGATTAGACTAGCCCAGTTAATTAAAAGATGGGTTCAAACCCTATCTTATTGTCTTTCATCATGGATAAAGATAGAAGGAAAAGCAACTCAAGTGAATAAATATTTATTTCCAATTTTAAGACTGTCCACACCCCAACATTAATACTGTTTATAGAATCCCAAGATATCCTTGAATTTGCCTAGAACAGTAAAAGACTTCTCAAGGCAATTAATCATTATTATCATGGAGAACACATGTATTAATTTGATTAAATTTTTTCACTTTAAATTGTCTTTGTTAACATCACATTTGACTGATTTCAGATGAGGAGGGGAAAAGTGAGGTATGCTTAAGTAAGCCTGTAGGTGAAGAATTGTGGTATAAATTTGTTCACTCAGTTGTACAAAGCACAACTAGAACTTTTTGTTGGATGGCTTACATACATTTTGAATACTTTTAATGTTGATATGTTGACTTTTTTAAGTTGACTGCACAGTCACTGTATGTACTAGGAACTGGTTTCCTTGACTTTCTAAAATCAACGGCTAAGAGAGGCACTAATCCCTGAGGGGTTGAACATATCATGAAGCTGAGTCAGTATGGAAGAATTTCAAATAAATCAAACAGGGTGCTGAAGTTCCATCTGTCTCATCTGCTTATGATAAGTTCTTATTGATTAGTGAATGTAACTTAAGCCTTTGTATGTGTCCTCAGGGGGCAAACTTTAAGAGGGACCAGATAACGTTTGAATGGAGGGATTATATTTCAGGTGTTTTAGCTTGAAATTTATTTTTTAAAAAAATTAAAATAGGAAAAAAAATAGAACAAAGCCTGTGAAGCAATTTGATATTATAAACAGGCTGAGTTGTTTAGCACAGAGAGAAAATATTGACCTGTCTGCATTCTGGTACTGTGCACACAGGTCCTAGCTGGGTAAAACACGATACATTTTGAGTTATTCTCACCAGCAAGTAAAAGGAAAATGAACAGTCTTCAGGAAATGTCTTTTTGAAAGGGTCATACAGTAGGAAATTCAAATTTTACCTACTTTATAGAGGCATTATTTAATACTTGCCTACAGAAGTATGGCATTTCTAAGCTTGTGTCTGAGGAGCATCTCAGAGATGTGAGAGTAAATCTAAAGTAGTTAAAAAATTGGTAGGGAAGGAAGACAATCCCTGCAGATAATGATCTTACGTTAGTTGGCTGAGTGAAATGATCTATCGTTGTGTTTGGGAGGTTTTATTTTCTTATTTTTTTAAAATTGAATTGGTATATGCTTTATAGACATTGTATTTTTATCCAGGTGCCACTCCAATTTGTGTATGTAATAAAATTATTTATATTAAAAGTGGGAAATAATTCGTCAACATTTTTCTGTGAGTATAGGTTAGGATGGCAAAGAAGAGTGCTAGTTTGCCGTTTTCCATGTAAAATCCCCTACTGATTTGTCACGTCAGTTGTCATCCCCCCCAAGAAGAGGAATTATTTCTAACCTAGCTGTATCACTTGAAACTTTAGAAGCAAAATAATCAGGGAAGTTTCTAGAGAGAAAGATGTTTGTTTGGGTTTTTGGTTTTGGTTTTGTTTTTATTTTTTTGGTTTTTGCTTGAGGATTGGGGTAAAGAATACCTCCCCCCAAAACTATCAGCACAAAACAGGGTATTGATTTTTAACTCTGATGTTGCTATTGGAGTTGAATACTAAATAAGTAACTATAGTGAGGGAAATACATTTCTAATAAAATTCCCTACAATCTAGAAACATCCCTGTTTTAATTTTTTTTACCTAAATCTTTTTGTGCTTTATCTGTGTAAAAAGAAAAATGTACTGAGCTATAATGGATTTTATTAACACTATGTACATATTAGCTGCTTTGTGTTCAGAATGGTAGCAATTGCTTTGTATATTAAAGTGATCCTTGTGAATTTGTGAAATATTGTCATAAAGTGCTTTTTCTTACTGTAATCTTTGTGGTATCAACTGTCATAATACCCTTTTTACACAAACATTTATGTGCAGTCACATAAACATGCTTTTAAAAACTCCGGAAGTCTCTTTTTTGGGATGGGATCTCTACATTGTGTTTTTCACTAGTTGTGTCAAGCTGTATTTTGTGGACTTGGTTTATTACTTTTGTTAAAGGGCAAAAGTTATGCTAGAATATATCACAAGCTTGTGGTGCACAGCAACAGAAAACTAACTCAAGCAACAAGAACATATCTTTAGTTACTTAATTTCACTGTATTCCTAGTTTTTAGCACAAGATTTCTTTTTTCAGTAAGATTAAACAGTGCCTATTTGAAGATCTGGAGATGTTACTCCCCTGTTGAGACGACCAATGGGAGGAGACATATGGCCAGCTGTCTCTAATGTCATAAAACGCATCTTTGCATTGGAAGAACTGATAAGGACAGATGACTTCCTGGCTCCCCTTGTAATTCTCAAGTTCTGTGACCATAAAATGGAAGGAAAGGAGAGGAGATATGGTTAATCTGCTCTTTGCTTAAAGCACAAGAATAAAAGATTCTCTCCTGTACTATTGATTCAATTTCTGAAAATAAGCAGTTGCGTTCTAAAGGAATTTTTTTAATTGCGATGTTTATTAAGCCTGTTATCTCTGCCATTGTATTGAAGGAATTACATGAATTGTATTCCTTTTTTTTTCTTCTACAAAGAGTAACACGTAATTTATTGTACAAATAGACATTTTTGAGAGTGAAAGGGTGAGGTGTAAACCAGGATTGTGCTGAGCAAACTGGGACCTGTATTGACCCTCCTTGCAAACCGTGTTCAGGTGCTTGGACCGCCAGTAAAAGCAAAGAGTGCCTATCTTCTCTCCACCCATATCTCTGCTGTCACTTGCTCATTTCACAAATACGTACCTGTTGAGAACATACTTCTGGACACAGAAGTTCCTGTCCTCAAGACGCTCTAAGACACACAGCCAAGGAAACAATTCCAACACGTTTATACAATTTTCGCCTTGAATTCCAGACTCATTTGTCATTTCTACTCTGATTGCAAAACAATAGGTCCAAACTGAACTTTTAATTACTGCTGTAAATCTCTTCTTCCTTTGGCTGGTTCTTCTCCGTCTTGCAGATGCTGCCATTATCCACTAAACGCAAAAACCCAGAAAAGCCCTGCCTTAATCAGTATTATCCTTCCCCTCACTGCATTTTAATTTCTCGACAACTTTCTTAAGTATATTGACCAAACTGGGGCTTAGAATTCTAATGAGGGCCTAACAAGTGAAGAGGAAAGGCAATTTCCAGGCATTTGAATGTAATTTTTATGATTGAGGTGCAATGCACATAACAAAATTTATCATTTTAAAGTGAACAATTAGTGGCGTTTAGTGCATTCGTAATGTTGTATTACTACCACCTATATCTAGTTCCAAAACATTTTCATCACTCCGAAATGAAACGCTGTACTCGGTAAAGAGTCACTCTCAATTTTCTCCTCCAGCCCTTGGCAACCACCAGTCTTTCTGTAGACTCACCAATTCTGGATATTACACATAATCATGCATTTATCAGTACTTCATTCCTGTTTATGTCTGAGTAGTATTCCAGTGTAGGTATATGCCACAATTTATCTGTTCATCTGTTATACGTTGCAGTTATTTCCATGTCATGTGCAAGTTTTTTGCTCTGGGTCTCTGTTTTCAATTCTTTGGGGTATACATCTAGGAGTGGAATTGCTGGGTCATATGATAATTCTGTTTAACTTTTTGAGGAACTGCCAAACTGCCTCATTGGCTGTACCATTTTACATTCCCACCAGTGATGTATGAGTGTTCCAATTTCTCTACATCCTGGCCAACGCTTGTTATTTTGCTTTTTAAAAGAAAAATAGTAAAGCCATCCTCATGGATGTGAAGTGGTATCTCATTGGGGTTTTGATTTGTAATTCCTTAATGACTAACGATATTGAGCATCTTTTCATGTGTTTGTTGGCAATTTGTATACTTTGGAGAAGTGTCCAAGTTCATTGCTCAGTTTTTAATGGTTTTTTTGTTGTTGAGTCTTATGAGTTCCGCATATACTCTGCTTATTAGACCCTTAACAGATAATATGATTTGCAAATATTTTCTCCCATCCTGTAAGTTTTCTTTTCACTTTCTTGATAATGTCCTCATATTTTTTAACTTAGTTTAAGTAATATGTATATTTGGAAAAAAAACTAAACAGTACAAATGGGTGAGTTTGTGTATCCTTTTAGTGACAATCTGTGCATATACACACAAATGTAAATGTCTTTTCTCTTCTCCCTCTCCCTTTTTTATATAAATGGTGCTTTTTTTCCACTGAATGTATCTTGGCAATAGTTGTATTTCACTATATGTATATCTACCTCAGTTTAACAGGTGTGAAGTATTCCATTGTATAGATACAGCATAGTTTATTTAACCAATACCCTCTTTTGTGGACATTCAGGTTGCTTGAAACTGCTGACTGTTAATATATATACAAGTTAGTATAGATATATACAAGTTAGTATATCTCCAGGATAGATGCTGAAAAGTGGAAACTTATTAAGTATGGTTTTCTTCATATTTGGAGGTGGTTTCCTAAGCAGTATTAATCTGCTAAATTAATAAAAATGTCATGTTGGTTAGTTTTTTTTATGTTAAACTTCATAGTCTCTCTCTTCATATATATATTATATGAAAAAAAATAGAAGTAGCAGAACCAGCCTTACACAAAGTTATGAAAAAGAAAGCTGGCCCTTCCTTTTCTCAACTCTGTTATACTGTTTTCCCTTCTAATCTCCCTGAGTAACAGTTGTTCTCAGCTAGGAAACAATTTTTCAGTATGCCATACTTTCTAGTGTTAAATTTTAACCCTTCTCTGGTTGTAGAAAGAAAAGCATAACATGATTTTTAGAGCAGAAACTTCTGAGCTAACAAATCCTCAATTTTTAAAGTGCAAAAAAAAGACCCTGAGGACTGCCCTGCTTTTTCTGCAGTTCACGTCAGTGCTAAGAGAGCCCAGGTCTCCAGTTTCCCACAACAGGGAAATAATACTCACTGTAGTGTCTCACCTCATTCTTGTGAAAGAACTTGAAAATGCTACTTCTGTCTTGGTAGAGGTTCTGGGGAGCAGAAAAATTACGACTTTCTCTGACACTAAAATAAATCACACGTCTGTTTCACCAACTATATCTAGGACCTCTAACCAATACTGGTACATGAAAAAGTGATTTTTAAAAGTATCTTAAATTGTTGGAATTCCCCGGCGGTCCAGTGGTTTAAGACTGCACTTTCATCGCCGAGGGTGGGGGTTCGATTCATGGTCAGGGAACTAAGATCCCACAAGCCGGTGGTGCAGCCAAAACAATAAAAAAATAGAGTGAATTTTTTTAAAGGTGTCTTAAACTGTTATTTTTGTTTCTTGATTTCAAAAGTGACTGAAAATGCTTCTATCAACCACTATAAAAGCATAGAGATTAAACAAATGATGTTGGAAGTGAATCTTTTATATAAGTTCATAACAATTTTGTTACTGAGAATACGCTTTACATTTTGATATCCCTGAGAATAGGCAATTTAATAAGGTAACTGATCTGTAAAGGAATCTGTATTTTTCATGAGTATATGTTTATTGAACTCCCTTTATGAAGAGGTCACTGTTAACACTTGAAATATAAATATGAGGTACGGGCCTTGTCTTATTGGAGCATAAACTGGTAAGATGAAACATTTCAGACAATGTTACTCTGCCCTCAGTTTTCAATCTAGTGTTCAGTTCACTTAAATAAAGTATTTTGATTGATTATAATTCTGATCCTTTAGTATAAAAGAATAAATGTAGCGCTAGAAGCTATCTGAAGATGGTACCATGGATTCAGATGGTTCTATCATGAACTAAAGCAAGATACCCTTAAGAGGTAACTACTTAGAAGACAACAGCGTACTTTGTAGTTTTAGTTCTAAGAATCTGATGTATATTTTAACTTAGCATCTTGGCCATGGTATTTGATTTTAACTGGGAAGAAAGTTACTGGTACCCACTGGCTAAGTTAACTGCATAACAGTTTGAAGAAACTGAGCAATGTGAGGATCAAGGCTTCGTACAGTAGGTCCAGAGACTAGATTTCTATCCTTAACTTGAAGACAAAACAAGCACACTTAAAATGCACATTTATGGGATAAATTAATCCTTTTCTCCTAAGTGTCACAACTTCACTGACATCTATAGTGGACAATGCGCTACAATATCCAGATATAGTCTCACGTCCCCATCCCCACACACACATCCCTGAAGCACTCATCTCCCAGCTTCTGGGAATGTTCGTGGCTGATGGCTCTCAGCTGAGTCTCTCAGGTGTTGTCTTCACCCCAAGGTTCAGCTCCTTGCATCCAATGACTGACGACACAAGGATGTAAGTCCCACCGCCTGCCTCAATACCCAGCTTCCGGCCACCTCAGCTCTGAATTCCGCTGAGGACTTTCCTGACCGCATCCCAACCCAATTTCTTCCTCTTTCCCAGTCCTGCTACTTTTACTCCGTCAGAGGTGTCGCTCTCGAAAGCATTCTCATTTAAACGTTCTGCACCTTAACCTTCACCTCTGAGTCTATTTCCCTAGGGAACTGGACCTGTGGCCACATTTTGAACTCAAAGCCAGGAAAAAATCATTTGATTTTCACTTAGACAACCAAGCTGTTTCTGCTGAATTTTTCTCACCTCTTCTTCTATTTGTAGGCCAAGGGGAAAGAATTACCTTCAACCTTTTCTGAGTCTTACTGTTTTATGAAAATGTAGAAGAAGCCGATCACTGCTTCCTTCACTTGGTAAAGCATCCAGGCTCCCCGCCCACTCCATGGACACCCCAAGACATTCTAATACCTCTCTCCAAAGTCAGGGATGTTAAAGGAAAGCAGCTGAATTCCAATTAGTATCTTCATTTCTAATATCATACCTAGATGGGATTAGTCTTTCATTATAGTGTTGTTGATATAGCAGGGCCTTCATTTTACTTTTGTTAAAAGACCTTCCATGCCTATGGTGCAGTACTGGCATTTTATGGATTCAGTAAGCTGTGGATATTTCAATTTCATGTGCATTTATCAGAATTGGGTTGAACTGGTACATCACAATCTCAGAACTTTAAATTCATCTTTATTAAAGCCAAACCTCTATTTAAAATATGTGTAGAAAACAAAGTATTTGGTGTTTCCACATCCAAAATATTCACTAAAAGGTTAAGAGGGAGGAGGTCTTGTTTCTAAGGGTTTACGAAGGAAATCTATCTCTAGTACCAAATACCATACTGAAGTTATAATATTCTTTGGATCTTAATCTGTTTAAGCTGTTGTTTAAGCTTTTACATTGTGAAAAAAGGGCAGGGTATGTGTGTGACTTCACAAAGTCTATCAAAGATAATCATAAAACAATGTAGCAATCAATTAACCCAGAGATCAATACCCTCTAAATGTAATGTATCTTTTTCAATCAACAAATATTTGGTTATGATATACTAGATACTGGGGAGGCTATAATGAAAGGGGCAGAAGCATTCTGACCCTCAAGAAGCTCACAGTCTTCTGGGGAGCACAGACATTGAATAAGCAATTACCAGTACAATACAGATGGAGATTATACTTGGGGAGCTAACCTCCCATGGCGGGATGAGGTTTAAAACTTTTTTTTATTGTCATCCTATGCAGTATAAGGAGGCAGGGAAAGGCTAGGAAAGAAATACAAAAACAACATTTGACAAAGGGTAGAGCTGAAGGGAGAAACTATAGCTTTTGATTTGAAGATAACCTATTCCCAGCACATAGAGGTCCAAGATTTTAGGTGCTATCAAAAAGTAACTAAACTTTTATTTTGACTTACACCTTTGTTTATATACCTAAATCCGAAATTACGCCAGAAAGCATGTGAGACTTTAGAAAACTCACATCCTAATCTCAAACAAGCAAAAGTATTTAAGATCTAAATGCAGTAGACAAAAGATTTCAAGAGTATTAACAGCTCAGGGAATGTCCATTAAACCTCATTTGTTTTTTTGGTTTTTTTGTGGTTTTTTTTCTTGCAGTACGCGGGCCTCTCACTGTCGTGGGCTCTCCTGTTGCGGAGCACAGGCTCCAGACGCGCAGGCCCAGCAGCCATGGCTCACGGGCCCAGCAGCTCCGCAGCATGTGGGATCTTCCCGGACCGGGGCACGAACCCGTGTCCCCTGCATCGGCAGGCGGACTCTCAACCACTGTGCCACCAGGGAAGCCCAAACCTCTTGTTTTATACTCAGAAAATTAGAAAACGTATGTCTTACAATGTGTTTTAAATGATTTGCAGGATCTAGCCTCACCAAAACAAGCTCACTGCTTTGAAGATGCCTTTATACCAACCCTTCATCACAGCACCAGTGAAAATTGTTTATTGAGAGGGAGCAGTATGGGATACAGAAACAACATAAACCAAAATTGCACACTTTCCTTTAATGTTAATTGAATTTCAGAGTGAGTAAAACGTAACTAAAAAGTCACAGCAATGGGACAAAGTGCTTTGTTTTAAAACTGCACATTTGCTTTGCCTTTTGAGAACCTTTGATTAGACTCTTTGTACAGTAAGCCATTTCATTACATATGGTTATATTCCCAGTCTAAGACCTTAATTGACACACTCAGTGACAACATTCTTATAAATTATAGCCAACTATAAGTCCTCCCTCAGGCTTCTCCTCTGTGCTTTGTAAATATGTACATCTTTTTCAGGATCATAGTGAACCTTCCTCACAGTAAATTGCCTCTCAAGCATCGCTAAGAAGTTGTGATCCCGTTCATAGCGAATTCGGCAAGCTAAAAGAATCACAGAGTGGTTGCTACAGAGATGTTCCAATGTTTGAAGAAGATCTGTGAATGTTTCTTCTAAATATATGATATCAGCTCCAAGTATCAGGTCAAATTCTCCAGGTGAAAAACTCCCCAAATTCTGTCCCCAAGTCAGCTCCTTAACAACAGCTCTGGGCTGGATATGGGGAGGTAAGTTGGCTTGAACATTTGATTTAAGAAACTCTAATGCTACTTTTCGATCCGTGATAGTCACATGAGCACCTAGAACATGGGACAGAAAGTAATGCACACATCAGTACAACTAACAGGTAGAGGGATCAACTTAAACAGCGGGGTGAGTGTCTCTAAATATTCCACCTCATAGACACAATATGATGCCTTTGTGGAGAGCTGTGACATGTCAGAACCATGGCCAGATGCTCCTTCTCTACTGCCTGTAGGTAAAAGTGAAACTTGGTTTGCCTCTATGACACACTTGCTGTTTGCTGAAGTTATGCCTATTAAATACAGGTGATAAGCTAGCTGATGCTTCTGAATTGTGCAGACAGAAGTGGCCCACCCTTCACAGGTATCTACCATTATACTTCATTCATTAGGTCACCATCTTTAAGTCAGTAGGCCTCAGGGTAAAATGGAGTCCAAAGATGAAAAATCTGGGAGCCAACGATTATGAGGATGCCAAGATACCATAAACCGGGCAAGGTTCCTTTCTGGGGCTAAAGCTTTAAAAAGAATCAAGGAAAAGATTAACTGGCTACTAAGAAATCTCAGTCTTCCTCTCCTTATGCTGTCATGAAGCAGACCATCTATATGTATTCATGCAATTCATATATAATTATTGAAAAATAGTAGTTAGAAATTACTAGATTGTATTAAAGTACTGTAGGTTAAAATGTGAGGTAATGTTCTCTATGTGCTAAGTTTCTACGTGCGATGTGTAAAATGAATGAGGCAATATTTTATTAATCTGTTTCTTGAGGGTTGTTTACCATGAACCAAGAGATCCAACTCTTTGAACCAATATGACCGAGAGAAGTCTGAACTGGTAGGTATCCTTCAGGAGAAGCCACCACATAAGGTCAGCCCTGACATACCTCATCTACATTGCAGTAACACTATAGTACATGTAATCCTGCTTGGTTTTGACCCCATAAATTCTGAAACTTAAAAATTATGTTTCACTCTTTCCTAAAATTATTTCTCATCTGCATCCTTCAGTCTGTAATCTTCATGGGTAATCCCCAAGAGGATCCCAGACCATTTCAGTGGCAGCTTATACTGAATGTTTCTTATCTTGACATGTAACATTAGGACAGTATGTAATTCAGTTTGACATCTGACTCAGTCCTGAGTGGGATACTATGAAAATGTGCACGTTGTTAGATGCATGCACCTACCACTCTGACCGTTTGTTGCTAGACAGAGTGCTGCCCAATGAGCAAAATTCAGTGATACTTTTCATCTCTCCTGATAACATAAATCACAGACAGCCTTTTCCTGGTTTAACTTAGAACTTTACCTCTGGATTTCCTGACAGTCTACAGAGCACTCTGTTAGGAATACTGGAGTGATCTGGTCTTGTGCATGTCACCTCAGTGTTCCTGTTAATAGCTCTTAGATGGAGACCTCCTCTAACTCCTGTCTCAGGGATTTCTGAGGCTACTTCTAACCTGCCAGGTGTTCCAGGAGTTTCAGTAGGATCTTAATGTCAGTTGACCATTCCCCATAATGTCCATCAATTCTACAAACATCCAAGTGTCTACCAACAGCATGGGAGAAAAACCCCTACCCTCATAGAACTTACATTCAAGTGAGGAGATAGGCAGCAAGAGGTGTTTTTAAAAGTAGGGTATCTAGTATGTTAGTTGGAGATACACACTAAGGAAAAAAATAAAGCAGGAAAGAGAGACATAAAACATCAGGAAGTAAGAGAGTTGGGTAGAAAGGGAAGGCCTCACTGAGAAGGTGACTTAGGTGAAGGAATAACCGAATACATATCAGGGGGAAGAACATTCCTAGCAAGTAGAAGAGCAAGTGCAAAGGCCTATAGGGGCAGGCAAGGAGGAGGCCAGAGGGGCTGGAAGGAGGGATAAAGCAGGAGGAGACAAATGAGAGAAGTAACAGGTTAAAGAAGTAACCGGAGGGAGGCAGAGCAGCTGGGGTTCACAGGTTAAGTTCCAAAAAGGCTCTGGCTTTTTCTGAGTGAGATGGGAAGCCACTGGAGAGTGCTGAGCAGAAGTACTAGTGATCTGACTTAGGTTTTTGTTTTTTTTTTTTTTACGCGGGCCTCTCACTGTTGTGGCCTCTCCCGTTGTGGAGCACAGGCTCCGGATGTGCAGGCTCAGCGGCCATGGCTCACGGGCCCAGCCGCTCCGCGGCACGTGGGATCTTCCCAGACCAGGGCACGAACCCGTGTCCCCTGCATCAGCAGGCGGACTCTCAACCACTGCACCACCAGGGAAGCCCTAGTTACTCGATTTTTACCACCCAAATATTCAGCTCACAGAATATTATCATCTTGCCTGTGGTTTTGTTTTAGGAGTTTTTGTTTATTTGGGTGAAGGGTATGCAGGATGTGTTAAGTTTCTTTTAATCTATCAGTTTCCTGTATTTATTTATTTATTTATTTATTTATTTTTCTCCTGCAATTTAGGGAAGAAACAAATCATCTGTCCTGTAGTTTCCCACAATTTAGATTTGGCTGATTATGCCATCTGTATAGTTTGACATGTTCCTCTGTGCTCTGTATCTCCTGTAAATTTGTTTGAGTTGAGTCTGATTTTTTGAACAAGAGTATTTCAGAGGTGGTGGTGGTATTTTTCATCAAGAAGATGTAATAGCTGGTAGGCTCTATTTTTGTGATGTGAGCAACCACAAATACTCAATGCCCAGATCCTTAATTTATTAGATTCGTTTTGCATTTATTTGTTGAGTAAGCTTCTTTCAATTCCTACTTGGTTATTCATTTTGTAGAGGAATTGTTTGAATAGGAAAGGCGGGATAAATTTTGCTCTCTCCCCTTTTATAACCCAGATTTCAAAGAGTTGGTTTCTAAGTATCCTCCAAAGATGACAGATTGGGTTTACTTTAGTGTTGTTGTATCATGAACTATGCATTAAACATATCTGATGTATTTAAATCCATGCCATCATCATTATCGATGTTCAAATTGTCTATCTTTTGCCAATGGACTTTTGACACAAACCCAGTCATCCTCGATAGCTTCCTTGCTATCTGGTATGACAAGATATTCCAGGGTCAACTTATACATTTCCTGCTACAGAACTATAATCAGCCACTTATTAAGTTTTATTTTTTACTTTTTGGATGGGAGGAATAACAGCAAGTTTGTATGCTGATTAGAATGATCAGGTAGAAAGAGGGAAAAGTGATAATGCAGGAAAGAGAACCACCAGAACAACACCCTTGAACAGGCAAGAGAGGGCTGGCCCCGGAGAGGAGACACAGTCCACCTGCATACAGCATCAGGAACAAAGGCAGACGGTGGATGCAGACGCAGGGGGTGGTTAGAGACAGTGCCGGGACGTTACAGAAGTTCTCTTGATTGCTTCAATCTTCTCAGTAAAATAAGGAGAAATGTCATCAGCTCAGAGTGAAAGTGGAGAAAGGAGGACTGGAGGTCAGCAGAGAGTGAGCAGAGCTGGACTCCTCAGCAGCACGAAGAGCCCCCCAGAGGGTCCTGACCAGGCATTTAAAATGAGACCCAGAAGTAGTCTGTTTCCTCCAGCCACATTCAGCTACCTGGGTGCAGGCCTGGAACAAGTGGAGAGCTGCACGTAACCTTGTTTTGAGCCCAGTGAAGAGGATGAAGCAAGGAAGTGCAGGGTATTGATGGTACGTGAAGATGGTAATAAAATGACTGCCTGTGAGATTTATGCTGGGTAAGGAGGGAGATGAGACAATATTTAGTTCATGAAAAACTAATGGAAACTGACCCAATAAGACAACATAGCCTGCTGTCACTCACTTGGTAATGGAAAAAGTACATGTAAACATTTGTCATTACTTTTAGTTTTTAGTTTTGTAAGCAATGCCTTAATTTATTCAAATGTTGGAGCACAGAGCGTGCGCTAAAGATACAGAGATGGGTAAGAAAGTCCTTGCCCTCTAGGAACTGAGAGTCTCATGAGAGAGATAAATGTAATTATGAAGCAGTGTAGGGAGTAAAATATAGGAACATGGGTGTGCTAGGAAATTATGTGGTCACAAAGGAAAAATGCTTCGAGAGGAGCAGAGGTCGAAGAAAGATTTCGGAAGGAAAGGAAATCTGAGTTTACACTTGAAAGATGCGGCATTAACCAGAGGAAAGAGGTGAAGAGGGGAATTCAAGGCAGAAGGGACAGGCCAGAGGCAGGGTATGTGTCACTGGAACTTCACTCAGTGCAATTGTGCTGAGAAAGTCAGCAAAGTGAGATTACAGAGCCTCACTAAGAAGCCTGGGATTTGGCCTGCAGGCAATGGGAAGGCACAGGGTCACCCCATCACTTCTGCGTTTTACATGGGCCACCCTGACAGCTGTTGGGAAAAGTGGGTTTGATAAGACAGAGGTAGAAAGGTCAGGTGGGAATGTGGATAGAATCTTGCAAGAGATGATGAGCACTCCAGCCAGACAGCGGGAATGGAAAGGGAGAAATGGAATCAAGAAATAGTTAAAAGACCCAGCAGGGCTCAAGGGCCGGGTGGGCAGCAGGGAGGGCAGGTCAAGGAGTTGGCCTGAGTGACTACTTGGATAGTGATGCTAACAGAACAAAAGAGAAAGGACAAGTTTGGAAAGGGAATTAGAGTTCAAGTTTAAACACGCGCTGACAAATAGCCACGTAGAGACATCAACAGCTTTCATTTAAACGTACACGTTGAAAGTTCAGTGGAGACTTGCACTGGAATTACCAGGGCACGAACCCGTGTCCCCAGGCGGACTCTCAACCACTGCGCCACCAGGGAAGCCCCTAAAAGACAATTTCTTGCTGAGCATTATATTTAAGACAGCGGTCCTTAGACTTGGTTGGGCATCAAATCGCCTGGGAAGCTTTTAAAATCCAGATTCCTGACCCCAACCCAACTTACAGAACCCTGTCTTAAAGATGTGATTTTTTTTTTCTTAAGAATAGTTTTCAAGTAGTATAAAGGCTGAAGAGGTTTTTAAACGAAGAACCAGGATTTGAGAGTCAGAATTGGATTCAAATTCTAACTCCACAATCCATTAGCTTGTGACCTTGGGCAAGTTACTTGACATCTATTAAGCCTCCATTTCGCCACTTTGAAAAGAGCTCCAAGTAGACCTACTATGCCGGGTTGTGGTGAGGATGAAGGCCATAAAGACACAACACCCAGAACACAGGAACCGCCCAGGAATTAGCAGCTGTTTTTTCTTTTAACAAGAAAATCTCATCACCCTAGATTAACAGTCTGCATATCACTGACCATTTGAGGGGGAGGCTTTTTATTTTATTTTATTTTTTTAAATTTTTTTGCGGTATGCGGGCCTCTCACTGTTGTGGCCTCTCCTGTCGCGCAGCACAGGCTCTGGACACGCAGGCTCAGTGGCCATGGCTCACGGGCCCAGCCACTCCGTGGCATGTGGGATCTTCCCGAACTGGGGCACGAACCCGTGTCCCCTGCATCCGCAGGCAGACTCTCAACCACTGCGCCACCAGGGAAGCCCAGGGGGAGGCTTTTTAATGTAATTTGTCTTTTCCCCCCTCTCGCTCCAGTTAGAGTCAGAATGGATGCTTCCTGAGAGCAGTGACCTGCTGCTCTAAAATCATGACAGGCACGCCGTGGGTGTTCCCCAGAGTCGGGAATCAATGAGTAAGGTTACAAAAAATGAAAATAGCTTAAAAAGGGGAACAATCAGGGCTTCCCTGGTGGCACAGTGGTTGAGAGTCCGCCTGCCGATGCAAGGGACACGGGTTCGTGCCCCGGTCCTGGAGGATCCCACATGCCGCGGAGCAGCTGGGCCCGTGAGCCATGGCCGCTGAGCCTGTGCGTCCGGAGCCTGTGCTCCGCAACAGGAGAGGCCACAGCAGCGAGAGGCCCGCGTACAGCAAAAAAAGGGGAACAATCAACCTCTTTCTGACATTTCCAAAGCACTACCTATTCTAGTTCTGTTTCCGTTTTAAAGAGATTAACTTTTTCTTACTCTTAGGTTTCAGCATCAAAATTTCTCCAGCCTAATACTTTGTAGCCACAAATAATGAGCATGAAAAGCATGCCATAGCACAGAGAAATGTGCATGACATGTTAAATGAAACATCATATATGTGTGAAAATATACACGCACACACATAGGTACACGTATGGAATCACGATTATAACTATGATTAAAATACGGATGGAGAAAAGAATAGGAGGAAATATACCAAAATGCTAATGGTAATTATGTTGCAAAGTCATGAATAAGCAGAATCTTTGGTGGGTTTTTCCTTTTTTTTAGACTGCTTCTAGGGCTATTTTTGTAATAGAGTTTTATCATTTTTATAACAGAAACAGTAATTTTCATGATTTTCTAGTTCATCTCTTATTCCAGAACTATTTGGGTATCTACTGTGTGCCAGCTGCTGTACTAGGGCCAAGGACACACAGAATGAGACATGGCCCCATTCCTCAGGAGCCTCAGCCTGCCAGGAGAGACAGACACATGAAACAACTGCCTAAAGTGAAATGTGACAGAGCTGGGGCGGAGAACACCGAGCGCTGTGGGGAAGAGAAATAAGGGAGCAATTAATTCTGCTTTGGGGCAACCACAAGAACACCGTCTGCCATTCTGCTGTTCTCTCCCCTCCCAAAGTCCCCATCTTTTGTGGCAACAATTAACTAGTCCTTCGCTCTGTGATGGTCTTTGAAGAACCTTATGCTGGCTTTCCCAAGCCCACAGATCCAGATTTCTAGATCAGAAATGAAAATGCAGAGAACACTTGCTGAGCATTTACTTTGGGCCAGTCAGCGAGCTAACAGATTTCTATGCATGCTCTCATTTGATCCTTGTTGGTCAGTCACTATGGTTATTATCCCCAGTTTATTGGGAAACTGAAGTTTAGAGATTCAGCAACTTGCCCAAGGTGACATAGCTAGTAAGAATTAAAGGTGGTCAGAGCCTGCAGAGAGTGGACTTGTGGTTGGGGGATTTGAGGGCATGGTGGTGGGGAAGAAAGTATTGGGAGTTTGGGATTGGCAGATGCCAAACTATTGTATGTGGAATGGATGGACAGCAGAGTCCTACTGTGTAGCACAGGGAGCTAACTGTATTCAGCATCCTGTGATGGACCGTAACAGAAAATGCGTGTATGCATGGCTGGGTCGCCTTGCTATGCAGCAGAAGTGGGCACGGCACTGCGAACCAACTATGCTTTGATAAAATTAAATTGAAACAAAAAAGGTCAGAGCCAAGTGGGCCTCTAACCCTTTGCAGGTCACCACGCTCTGCTGTCTCGACAGCAGTGAGGAGACCCTGTTCTCGGGGGAGACAGAAGAAACCTCATTTCCCCTTCCAGCTAAGTCCTCTCAAACGTCACAGAGACGGGACTTAGTGCCATGGAAAGAAACGAACCTGGGCCTCTGTGTCTGACAAGCCTGGTTTGAGTCTCAGGTCACCATTGACCAGGACTTCAGAAAGTGGCTTAATCTCCCGGAATCCCAGCTTCACTGGAAAAATGAAAATTAAAAATATACCTAACATACACGGGGACGATATAAGGTCAACCTGAGGAGATCAAAAGGTGGTGTATCGGCTAGGGCCTCCTCAGTGGCTGAAAGTGCTGTGGTGTCAGACAGATGGACCTGCATCAGTTTCTATGTTCACACGTCCACCCATCACTCCTGCCCATGCTCCCCATCAAATCCCAGGAGGCACAATCTAAACAGAGAAAGGAATACTGAAAAAGATATGTTACCAGAAAAAGGACAGGACAAAAGCGGGGCTTTAGTGGGTGCTCAAGTACCTGTACACACTTCATGGAACTCTAGATCCTGACCACCCAAGTGTGGTCTGAGGACCAGCAGTTACGGCATCATCATCATCACCTGGGAGCTTGTTAGAAATGCAGGCTCTCAGGCCCCACCCCAGACCTACAGAAGCAGAAACTGCATTTTAACAAGCGCTCCAGGTGACAACACTGAAGTGAGGAATATTATACATTGTATCTCAGAGGCTGGTCTATCCAATCAAGGCACAGCTTGAAGTGTATGAGCAGGAAGTTGTAGAAAAGAGTCATCAATGAATTATAAAATAGAAATGAAGCTTAAAAATACTCTAGGCCTAAACTAATGTCTGTATGCCAAGCAAAAAACGACAAACCTTGGTATCATTTCAGAACTGCACACTGTTTAATAGATGTCAGTACAAACTGCAGGGGGGGCCAGCCCTCCCTAAAAGAAAAAAACTAGCAAAGCTTCCTCAGCAATGAAGTAACAGACTATCTGCTCTCCCGATCTCCTAGAGTTAAATCCGAGAGTACAGAGACAGCACCTAAACAGTAAAAAGCTATGTACACAAATAAGATAATTCTCTTTGAACTCAGTTGCCTTAAGCTCATATTATGGGCATCACAGAAGTGAAGTGGGCAAAGCAATCTCCCGTGAGAAGTATAAATAATAGGATGAGAGAGGGAGAAGGAATTAGCCTTCCTGGAGTTGAGAGCACTGCAGTTGGCCTGTGACTCATAATAAGTACAGGGGGAAAAAAGGAACACGGTAAGAGGGAAACTAACAATGAGCTCTGAGTCAGGAAAAGGTGCCCCTCCATGAGTTCCACTCACACAGGAGTGAGCCATGAGTCACACTCACCCAGCAGGGCAGCCACCATGCCCACCAGCCCCGTGCCAGCACCCAGCTCCACGGCAGAGCAGCCCCTGAGCTCCACAGCTCCCATCTCCAGATATGTGGCCAGAATGATAGCCTGAGTCAAAACACAGCATGACAATTTAGGTCAACAAGCGCTTTAGGGCCTGAAGGGTTTCAAGCAGGCTACATACTCCAAGAAGACATCACATACCCCCCTCCCACCGCAAGGTTCAATTCCCAGTGTAACAGCTCACACAGGAACTCAGCTGCTGCTGGGAGGTCACCTGGAGCAAGCACAGACACCGAGCTCCCCAGAACAGCTGCCCCAGGCCCCACCAGAGGCCCTTACGGGGGACAGCAGTGGTCAGTGACACTGACCACCCAGGATAGGATCCTGCTGAATCTGGGAAGGCTAACTTCTTACTGTGTCACAGCATTTTTACACTCAAGGTTTATAAAATCACTCTGGTAGAGCTGACATGAACAGTCTCTGTGATTCTGCTTAAAGGAATGTCTAGTTCCTAAACCAAGTTCAAGTCAGCAAGGCCACAACCAAAGGGAAAAAGCAGAGCAGCACCAAGGCTCCTGGAGTTTCCTCCCTCTCTCCTACTCTCCTGCATCCCTAACGCTCGTCACCCCAGAGAAGCTGGGCATCAAAAGGGAAGTTTTAGCCAAAGGTTTGGACTTGATGTGTGAGTTAGCATTTGCATATAACTCTATAAATCACTGTATACTGTTAACGTGATTTTAAAATATAATTTGTTCTTCATGGCCACATACTATTAGCATATAACGTAATTTTAAAATATAATTTGTTCTTCATGGCCACATACTATTAGCATACTTAGCAATTCCTCTTCTTGGTGAGAATGTAGGAGATTCGCCCATTCCTCGCTGTTATGTATCTTTATTACTCTTTCTGAGAAAACTTTTCTTGTAGTTACCCTGGACTAGATTCCTAGAAGTGGTATTACTGCATTACGATATATCAAGACTTTTATTCCTAAGTGTTTCTCTAACACCCCTGATACAATATTAAGATTGTAAAATTGTATCTGCACCAATCATTTATCCAACATTCACTGAGCTCCCACCGAATCCCAGGTGTGGCTAGATGCTTAGGGCAAGTCTCTGGCACAAGCAGCTGAAAAAACAGTGCTGGGAGAGAAAAAAGTAAAGCAGCAATTATAGTATAATTTTTGATCATTACAACTATGGAAAACTTAAAGAAAACACATGATCTTCATTTTTGGCTTTGTCAGTTTACAATATTCTTTGTGCAATATTAAACTTAAAAACTAACTGAATAATTGTCCAAAACAGCTAGGGGCCCCAGTCTTCCCTCTTCTGTGCTGGGTAAATTACTGGTAAGTCATTTAATTTCTTTCAGTTTTCTTCATTCACCCTTAAAATGCAATCTATTTGGTGGGGAGGGAGCAGGGAAGTGATTCTAATGGATAGGACTTTTTTTTTGGAAGGGGTGGAGTGATGCAATGTATTAAAATTGAGTAGTGATAGATAGTTGCACCACTCTGAACTTACTTAAAAAAAACACACACACACTTTAAATAGGTGAAATGTACGGTATATGAATTACAACCCAATAAAGCTGTTACTTTTTAAAAATAGAGACCAGTCTTATAATCAATGGCTGATGCTAAGAGGCCCCCGGGGCTAACTTACCGCGTCCCAAACCACCGCTGCGACTCCCAGTTGCTTCCAGTCCTGCCGGATCTGTATCGTGTGGTTTGCCAAGGAGAAGGTGGCAAGAGGCTTGTGAAATCTCTGCAGCCCCTTTTCCGCGGTCTCTTCATAGGGCACCAGGGCCATCTCGCCCGCGCCCAGCTCTCTGCTCGCTCAAAGCTGTGAGGCAAAAGAATCCTGAGTGAGGTTCTAGCCAGAAAATGCATTCTCTCTCTAGTAGCTCCAAATGCTTCTTAAGGCCGTTTTACAAGTTCAAAACAAACGGGGTTGCGGGAAGCCTTTGTCTAATTCCTTTTGCCTGGCTCTCCTGGGAAGTGAGATTTCGCTGGGAATTCATGCCAAAGGTGCGGGATGGCTATGCACTCAGCTGTAACCACTCAGGGAATTTGCAGCGTGGTAAGAGTGAGCGAGGCGCAGGTGACAGCCGGGGGCCGCAGAGAAAGTACCGCTTCCTAAACTGCCCAGGCCCGCGTGGACTGCGGCTGCAACCCGCTGCGGTCTGCAGGGCATTTTTTCGTGTTTTGTTCTTCCCTCACTCCCTCTAAATCGGTGCGTTCAATTGCGACCACCACGGACTCGAACCTAAACTTAAACTGGGGGGTTAACGGTATGATTATCCTGCTTTACAACACCGGCTGGAGATACACGGTCGACGCCGTTCCATTTCCTGGAGACTGAAAGTGAAAGACACTCGTGGATTCCGAGTCGCTCGCGGGTAGCGAAACCCCGGGTCCGCGTGGACTCGGGCATCCGCGGCTCGGAGGCCTCCCCAGAGTCGCCCAACCTGCCCCCCAGCCTGCCCCACTGAAGGGCCGACAGGTACGCACGTCCTTCCCGCGGGCCCGCAGCTGCGGGAACAGGCGAGGTAGGGGCGGGAGCTTGGAGAGGAGCCCCCCTCCAGCGGCGCTGGCCCGCCACACCCTGAGCTCCGCGGCACCGCGTCGCCTCCACTTACGGCTCGGGAGACGGCCTCCGCCTGTTGCGCGCGACGCTTTCCCCGCCCCCAGGTCGACGGCGGAAAAATCCGCCTTAAAGGGCCAGAGAGCCGGTAGACCGGCGTGCGTGAGGGCATGCGGGCGGCCCGCGCCGGGGTCACGCGTTTCCGGTCCCCCGCCTTCCCAGGACAAGCGCTCCCTGAGCGCCGGCGGCACGGAGTGGCGGGTGTGGGGCAGGGGCCTGGAACGGGGATGCCGCGGCGGGGCGGAGGCGGTGCTCCCTCCGCGTGTGTCCCCAAGGTATTTGGGCCCCCAAGTCAGTTTCTCTGGCTGCCGAGGGCAGAGCTGGCCGGGAGAGCTAGGTGCGGAGGCCGTGGGTGCCATGGCGACCGGGAACCCGGAAGCCACCTGCCTGGCGTTGGACAGGCGCTGGGTCCACTTGTATGTGTGCTCGTTCTCGCGCGCGCGCCTTTTTTGTGTGTGTTTTTCACTGTGTGCTTGCTTGTGTTTAGTTTTAACGGTGGTCAGTTAGGAGGTATAGGAGAAAACTCCCGCCGAAGAATACGTGGTCACACCCATCTGTATTCGTGTCACCAAAGTGAAGTCCGAATTGGCGTAATCGCGCGATCCGCGCCAGTAGAGTGGGAAACGTGACCAAGCCCTTCGCGGAGCCCGCACGTGGCTCCCGGGACTGGATTGTTATACGGGGCGGGGCGCGCTGTCGGCCCCAGTCACGGACTGGGTCTCCCTCCTCCCGGGGCAGAAGGTGAGCGCACCTGCCCTGGGGACACCTGTTCTTGAGGTGAGAGCTGCTGAGAGTGTGGCATCTGGCCGCAGGCCCCTGGGAAGCGCGCGGCTGGAGTGAACATCCAAGAATGTGACCGCGTTGGGGGACGGGGCGGGGGGCTCATCCTTCTCCCAGGAAGGTTTCTTTTTCCTCTCGGACCTTGACCCGCGACCCCACCGGCCGCCGCTCTCTCTTGGCGATTCTCAGCTCCGCCTGCACGTTAGGATGAACTGGAGCGCTTTTCAACTCCTCAGAGCTGGACGCTGCCACCGGAAAGGCTCAGCTGCTGCGCTGTGGGGCCCGAGCATTCCTGTTTTTCAGAGCTTCGCGGGTGATTCCTGCCGCCAGCCACCGGTAAGAGGCTCAGGCCAGGCCTAGACCACCCCCCTCTCCTCGCCTCTCGCATCCCGCTGGGGGCGTGCCCCGCTCTCTGTCCAGGTCTTAGAAGGCTGGGACCTGGGGCTGCAAAGATGGTTTGAAGTGAACTTTGAAGGTCACCAGTGAAGGTCTTTTACTTTTTTTTTCTTTCTTTGCTTTATTCAATTATTCATTTTTAACTTTTTTTTAATGTATTTTTGAGAGCAGTTTTAAGTTCACAGCAAAATTGGCAGAGATTTGTACAGAGATTTCCCAAACACTCCCCGCCCCATACACAGCCTCCCCACTTCTCAACATCTCCCAACAGAATGGTACATTTATTACAATTGATGAACCTACACTGACACATTATTAGAACCCAAAGGCCACAGTTTACACATGGGGGTTCACTGTTGGTGTTGTACACCTTATGAGCTTGGACGAATGCAGAAGATATGTATCTAGCATTATAGTATCATACAGAGTAGTTGCACTTCCTAAAAATCCTCGGTCCTCTACACATCCGTCCTTCCTCCATAACCTTTGGCAACCACTGACTTTTTTTTTTAACTCTCCATAGTTTTGCCTTTTACAGAATGTGATGTAGTTAGAATGATACAGTAGCCTTTTCAGACTGGCTTCCTTTGCTTAGTGTGCATTTAAGGTTCTTCCACGTCTTTTCATTGTTTGGTAGTCATTTCTTTTTAGTGCTGAATGACAAACATTCCATTGTATAGATGTAGTACAGTTTATCCATTTACCCAGTAAAGGACATCTTGGTTGCTTCCAGGTTTTGGCAATTATGAATAAAGCTGCTATAAACATTCCTGTACGGGCTTCTTTGTGGACATAAGTTTTCAGCTCCTTTGGGTAGATACCAAGGAGCATCATTGCTGAGTCATATGGTAAGAGTGTGTTTAGTTTTATAAGAAACTGCCAACTGTCTTCCAAAGTGACTGTACGATTTTGCAGTCCCACCAGAAATGAGAGTTCCTGTTGCTTCACACCCTTACCAGCATTTGGTGTCGTCAGTGTTTTGGATTTTAGCTATTCTAATGGGCTTGTAGTGGTACCTTGCTGTTGTTTTAATCTGCAGTTCCCTAATGACATATGATGTAGAGCATCTTTTTTTTCCAGTTTTGTTGAGATGTAATTGATATACAACGTTGTATTAGTTTATGGTATACAACATAATGACTTGATATATGTAAATACTGCAAAATGATTACCACAATAAGCTTAGTTAATATCCCTCATCTCACATAGTTACAATTTATTTCCTTGTGATGAGAACTTTTAAGATCTACTCTCTTAGCAAATTTCAAATGTACAAAACAGTATTGTTAACTACAGTTACCATTCTGTACATTACATCCCCAGAACTTATAACTGGAAGTTCGTGCCTTTTGATCACCTACACTCATTTCCCCCACCTCCCATCCTCTGCTTCTGGCCACCACCAATCTGTTCTCTATCTCTATGAGTCCTTTTTTTTTTTTTTTTTAGATTCCACATTTAAGTGAATATTTGTATCATATAGTATTTGTCTGTCTGACTTATTTCACTTACCATAATACCCCAAAGGTCATCCATGTTGTTGAAAATGGCAGGATTTCCTTCTTTTTTATGGCTGAATAATATTCCCTGTGGGGAGGTGTGTGTATACACACACACCACATTTTCTTCATTCATTCATCTGATGATGAAACTTAGGTTGCTCCCACGTCTTGGCTATTGTGAATAATGCTGCATTGAAAACGAGAATGCTGATATCTCTTGAAGACAGTGATTTCATTTCCTTCAGAGATATATGTACCCAGAAGTGAGATTGCTGGATTATATGTAATTCTGTTCTACTTTTTAATTTTTAGAGGAACATCCATACTGTTTTTCATAGTGGTTGTACCAATTTACATTCCTGCCAACAGTGCACAAGGGTTTCCTTTTCTCCACATTCTCACCAACACTTATTATCTCTTACCTTTTTGATAATAGCCGTTCAGCAGGTATGAGGTGATATCTCATTGTGGCATTGATTTGCATTCCTGTGATGATTAGTGATGCTGAGCACATTTTCATGTACCTGTTATTTGGACATTTTAAAATATGATTGTTTTCTTATTGTTAAGTTTTAAGAGTTCTTTGTATATTTTAGATAACAGTCCTTCATTAGATGTGTCTTTTGCAAATATTTTCTCCCAGTCTGTGGCTTGTCTTATTCTCTTGACAGTTTCTTTCACAGAGCAGAGGTGTTTAATTTTGTTTCACTTCTTCTCATTTTTGTGTCTCATTAGGTTTCCAGCCCTGATTTATTTTATTTATTTTTTTGGCCACACCACATGGCATGTGGGATCTTAGTTCCCCCACCAGGGATCAAAACCACACCCCCTGCAGTGGAAGCGCAGAGTCTTAACCACTGGACTGCCAGGGAAGTCTCCAGAAATGTTTAATTTTAATGGAAGTTCAGCTTATCAGTTATTTCTTTCATGTATCACGCCTTTGGTATTATACCTAAAACAGCATCACTTTACGCAAGGTCATCTAGGTTTTCTCCTATGTTATCTTCTAGGAGTTTTATAGTTTTACATTTTAATTTAAGTCTGTGATCCATAGCCAGTTAACTTTTGTGAAGGGTGTAGGTCTGTGTCTAGATTTAGTTTTTGCATGTGAATGTCCAGTTGTTCCAGCACCGTTTGTTGAAAAGACTATCTTTTTCTCCCTTGCATTGCCTTTGCCACTTTGTCAAAAATCTCTTGACTGTATTTATATGAGTCGATTCCTGGGCTCTCTATTCTGCTCCATCTATTTGTCTGTTCTTTCACCCCAATACCACACTGTCTTCATTACTACATTTTTACAGTAAGTCTGAAGTCAGATGGTATCAGTCCTCCAACTTTATTCTTCTCCTTCAATATTATTCATTTTTTCCTTTTTTATTTTGTATTTTTTTTTGGTCTTCTCTCCCTCTCCTTTCTTCTCTCCTAGTATCTCCTTTCTTTCTTACCTCCTCTACCTCTCTGTATTGCTTCTCCCTCTCAACTTTCCTTTCTTTAAACCTCCTGTCTCCTTATTTTCTCTTTTCCTCTTTGTTCCTTTCCTTTGGGGAGCCATCACTGGGCACGAGAAAAAGGATGTGCTTTGGAGCCAGAGGAACTATGAAAATTTAAATTCTGCCTCTGACAGTTTAATTGGTATGACCTTGAGTAATTACAGTTGACCCTTGAACAGCACGGGTTTGTACCATGCCGGTCCACTTATAGTCAGATTTTTTTCAATAGTAAATACTTCAGTACTACGTGACCTGCAGTTTGTTGAACCTGAGAATACAGGGGAACTGTGGATAGGAAGGGCTGACTATAAGTTATATGCAGATTTTTGATTGCACAGAGGGTCAGCACCCCTAACCCTCTTGTTGCTTAAGGGTTACCTGTACTATAAACATCCCAAGATCCCAGGTTCCTCATGCATAAAGCCTGTCACAGATTGTACCCCTCCCGCATTCCTTCTCCCCGCTCTCCATGGTTTCTGCTGAAATCATACATAGGACTTTATGAAACAAAACCAAACCTCCCAACCTCTCCAGCACTCCACTAAACTGACATAGGACATCTGTCTCATTAGATTTACTTACAGTTTATCTAGAAAGTTTTCATTTGCTTTTCCTTGTTAGTATTAGACAAGAGTGTCCTTTAGCCCAGCCAGTGTTCTGATTGGTAGCATTTGGCTCAGGGAGCACCAGAAAGAATGTTTAGGAACATATGCAACTCATGTAGACACTTAGTGTCTACTTGTTCTGTAAACATTAAGTGCAGCTCTATTTTTTTTTTAATGTATTTGTTTTATTTATTTATTTTTGGCTGCATTGGGTCTTTGTTGCTGGGTGCGGGCTTTCTCTAGTTGTGGCGAGTGGGGGCTACTCTTCGTTGTGGTGTGCGGGCTTCTCATTGCGGTGGCTTCTCTTGTTGCAGAGCACGGGCTCTAGGCACATGGTTCAGTAGTTGTGGCTCACGGCCTCAGTAGTTGTGGCTCACAGGCTCAGTAGTTGTGGCTCACGGGCTCTAGAGCACAGGCTCAGTAGTTGTGGCGCATGGGCCCTGTTGCTCCGCGGCATGTGGTATCTTCCTAGACCAGGGCTTGAACCCGTGTCCCCTGCATTAGCAGGCGGGTTCTTAACCACTGCACCACCAGGGAAGCCCTCTATTTTTTTTTTAATGCAGCTCTGTTTTTATCAGAATAAACCAAAACAGCCAGTGGTTCCCCGTGAATACTTGCAAATAAATTTTTAATCCTTGAAAACAAATTGGGCATGTGGTAGACTGCATTATTTTTAATACCCAGTCTGCCTTCTACAGACCTGTCCTAGTTGACCCTTCCCAAAGGAGGGATGTCTCCCCACCCTGTTGAAGTCAGGCTTGGCCACATGACTTGCTTTGGCCAATAGAAAGTGGGTGGAAATGACATTTGCCACCTATGAGCCACAGCAGGATTGCGCCTTTTCCCTTTGCTGAAGACCTGCAGGCCCCAGATGGGGGCGCTCCCTAACCCCATCCCCAGGTGGAGCAGAACCACAAACGACCCATAAAATATGTGAGCCACGAATGAGAAATAAACCTTTGTTGAGCTAACCATTGAGACTGGGGTTTGTTACATAGTATAACTCAGCAGAAGCTGTCAGAACACAGGTGTGAAAGGGACGGAAATTTCAAAACAGGTAGGAGCATTTAATGCGGGTGGCTTAGTTTCAGTAAAGTCATCCTTTTTTGGAGCTCCCCCTAGCTCATAATGACACCTTAATTGCCCCACACCTGTCCCCCTCCCCCTTGTCAGCATCACCTGAAACTACTGACCGCCTTTATCCAACTGTGATTCTAAGGCTTGAAGAATGTTTTCCTACTTAGGACAGTCTTGTGGGAGATGTGCAAAAGGTAGACTCACTTTGGATTATCTGTAAATCCACAACGTGGCTCAATCATAATATAACAATCTGTAAATCTGTGTGCTTTTTCTTTTTTTTTGGCGGTACGCGGGCCTCTCACTGTTGTGGCCTCTCCCGTTGCAGAGCACAGGCTCCGGACACGGAGGCTCAGCGGCCATGGCTCACGGGCCCAGCCGCTCCGCGGCATGTGGGATCTTCCCGGACTGGGGCACGAACCCGTGTCCCCTGCATCGGAGGTGAACTCTCAACCACTGCGCCACCAGGGAACCCTATGTGCTTTTTCTTTATAGCAGTCGGGACTGGGCTTCATTCCCTGGTCCTCTCCTGCACCCAAACAACTGAAACGGACCATGCTTGGGCATCCCCTCCAGCTCCACAGTTCCCCCAGGTACCTGCAGGCTTTTGGACCCTTCTTACCCACTCACCCGTTGCGGGGAGCAGAATTTAGGGGTAGAATAACTATGCCCAGGGTCTTTTAGTTGATAGCTTTTTATTTTTATCCCTGTGACTACAATTGCCTTTCCCCAATCATATGACACCTTACTAGAGAATGGTAGTGGTAGAAGGGAGCTTATTCTTTTATCCCTCCTGTTTTCTGGAACTAGTCCATGTACAAGGTCACAGTAAATGCAGCCACCCTGGTACAGTGTGATCCTGCCCTGGGCCAAGGTGGATACCCAACTCGGGCTGGACAAATAATTCCCTCTGCAGAGCTAGAGTTCAGGGTGGCTACTGGACATCTCTTGTTATTATCTCTGTTAGCTCAACATCCATTTCCCATTTTGTTGGTAGCAGTCCCCTTTTGCTAATGGTCAAGAGCCCAGCTTCTGGGGCCCAAGAGTCTGGGTCAAATCCCAGCTCTGCGTCTTAGCTGCAACTAGCTTTGAGACCTTGGCTAAGACACGTTCACCTGCACCTCAATTTCCCCAGCTATAAAAAGGGGATAATATGCTGATTAAATTAGTAAACAAAGACGGTAAGCTGAGGTTAAAATGAGTTATCGAAAGCACTTAAAACCGTGCCCAGCAAAACAGTGAACTTCCTGTAGCGTTTGCTCTTACTGTTCTGTGTCTGGGGTGGGACTGACCTCAGCTGTGGCTCTAGGACCAGGCACGTGTCCCAGGTCTGGCCAATGAACATTTCCTTCCATCTGGACATGAGTGGGTCAGAAGTGGGCATGCGACCAACACTAGGCTTACCCGCAGCCCATCCTGAGACTTGCTGGGACTCTCGGAGAACCAGAGTTCCTGTTAGTCATCTGGTCCCAAGAGGGCTGAGCCAGCAGAGACTGGAGCCAGCACAGGTACCAGTGGAGGGAGAGGTGCCTCCTGTGGTGCCGTGTGACCACCTGGATCTGGTGGGCCAGGAATTGTTTGTTATTTGAGCCGCTAAATTCCCTAATTACCTGAAGCCAGTTTGAACTGCTTTCTTCTTTTTTGTTCCCTGAAGAAGAAAAACAATACTGATACTTTCAGTCTGGGCTGGTTCCTTGAACAAAAGAGAGTAAAGTCGTGCCCGTGCAGGGTCCTTCTCAGTGTGCTGTGTGTGGAGAAGGTTCTCCTGTCATGCCCAGGACAGGAGAACCATCGTGTCTGGTTCCTGGCTGCACTTGAGCTCCCAGGGCCTATAGATGCCGGTGTAACCTGAAAATAAATTTCCCTTTTTCACTTTAGCTGGTATATTTTCTGTTGTGTGTTTTTAGGAAGTAATGTAAACAGAATATAAACGTTCTATAAGGTCCTCATATATAATAACTTGCTGTTGTATTTGCCAAACAACAACTGTGATCCTAATCTTTAAATGAACTTGTGTTTGAAAGACAAAAATGTCCTCTCTACACTCACAGTCAGCAGGTGACTTGAGTCCACACACACCTTGATAAATGTTCACGAAAGAGAAGCGTGATCTCTGGCTGCACCTTTCTTGTCCATCCTACGATGAAAAGGTGTCTGCTCCCCACCCGGCCCTAAGAATTCTGTCACCTCCCCAGTTCTGGGGAGCCTTGCTCCCCAACTTGTTCCACCAACGGCCTATCCTTTTTGCCTTCAAACAAGTCCAAGAGTCCCATTATCTAAAAATTCAAGATTATAAGAGCGATGCAGGCTTGCCCTTGCCCTTGGCTGCTCTCCGCGCCCAACCGACATGTTCTGTTCTCTCTGAGCGACGCTGGCCAGCGCCAGATTCTTGCCTTTCTCCTGGACACCAGACTTCTCTGGGCATTGGACTTAAATAGGCCTTTCTGTCTGGGCCACCAGGGCACCAGTCTCTGGTCTCGCCCCTTTCCCACCACCTCCACTCAGCCACCAGGCTCCCCCAGGCTGCTGCAGCTTCTCAGAAAACTGGCCTTTCTTTCTTCCTACGCTCTTGCCTACTTAGCAGCTTTACTGCAACTTTGGGTTCAGTTTATTCGAAAGTACCACTTCTGCACAAGCCCAGTGTTCTACTCTGCAGCACGGCGGGGCAGGGGAAGAGTGGGGTGTTGGGGTTGCAGGTTGTGGACTCGAGTCCCAGTTGCACTAGTCCCCAGTCACGGGGCCTTGGGCAAGTCACTGCCATGCCTTGAGCTTCGGTTTCCTCATCTGTAAATGGGGTTGATGACAATGCCCACCGCACAGGGCTGCCGTGGGCACCAAAGGAGGAGATGTATGGAGGAGCTCACTGAACACTGCAATGGATATTACTGAGTGTCCTTAGAGCGAAGGATTAAGAAAACAGGCTTGGAGTCAAAGGTCTGCATTTAACTCCTGACTGTGTCCTTTCTGGCTGCATGACCTTGACCAATGAACTAGCATTTTTGTGCCTCATTTTCCTCATCTGCACAATGGGCATCTTACCATGACCCTGCCCACTTGATATGAGGAGGAAGGTGGTTACCCCATACTCAGGGCTTAGACCAGTACTTTGCACACAGGAAGCATTTACTAACTTTGCTATTACCTATTTCCTCACTGTTGTCCCCTCCCAGAGAGGGGAAGGAACACTGCTCACTGGCCCGGCCCTCAGGGCACTGAGGCTGAGGAAGGCTGGAGGAAGGAGGTTTCCAGAACATGCCAGGCCAGGAACACCCGTCTCTTCCAGTGGTTGTGGTGATTTCTTCAAGGGGCTTTTAGCTCTAGGTAAATAAATATGGTAACATTCAGCAAAGATGGAAACAAAGTATCTAGAAAGGAAGAAGCAGAACCCACTGTCTACTGGTGTCAATTGGAATGAATCAACTGGGTCAAACTGGAATCAAAGCAGCTGGCATGAGGGACTTCCCTGGTGGTCCAGTGGTAAAGAATCCACCTTCCAGTGCAGGCGATGCAGGTTCAATTTGATCCCTGATCCCTGGTCGGGGAACTAAGATCCCACATGCCGTGGGGCAACTAAACCTGCACGCAGCAACTACTGAGATCACGTGCTCCGAAACCCACACGCCACAACTAGAGAGAAGCCTGCGTGCTGCAACGAAAGATCCCATGTGCCGCAACTAAGACCAGACGTAGCCAAATAAATAAATTAATCATAGGGACTTCCCTGGTGGCGCAGTGGTTAAGACTCTATGCTCCCAATGCGGGGGGCCCGGGTTCGCTCCCTGGTCAGGGAACTAGATCCCACATGCATGCCGCAACTCAGAGTTCGAATGCGACAACTGAGGAGCCTGCCTGCCGCGACCAAGACCTGGTGCAACCAAATAAATAAGTAAATAAATAGTTTAAAAATTAATCATAAATTTTAAAAAGCAACTGGAATGAAAAGAACTGAAAATGAAGGCAAAAGAATAAAGACAAAGGACTGAAAGGGAATCCAAGATGTGCTGATGAGATAGGTGTCGAGCAAGTTTATAGGCACCATTTTTCCAACAGCATTTGCTCACTGTGTCTCTGTGTCACGCTTCGGTAATTCTTGCAATATTTCACACTTTTTCATTATTATTATACTTGTTATAGTGATCTGTGCTATTTGATGTTATTATTATAATAGTTTTGGGGCACCACGAACCTCAACCATATAAGACAGCAAATTTAATCCATAAGTATTGTGTGTGTTCTGACTGCTCCACTGACCAGCCATTCCCCCATCTCTCTCCCTCTCCTGGGGCCTCCCTATTCCCTGAGAAATAACTATATTGAAATTAGGCCAATTAATAACCCTACAGTGGCCTCTAAGTTTTCAAGTTAAAGGAAGAGTCGCCGTCTCTCACTTTAAATCAAAAGCTAGAAACAAGCTTAGTGAGGAAGGCATGTCAAAAGCTGAGAGAGGCCAAGAAGCTAGGCCTCTTGTACCAGTTAGCCCGGTTATGCAGGCAAAGGAAAAGTTCTTGAAGGAAGTGAAAAGTGCTACTCCAGTGAGCACCGGGGTGGTAAGAAAACGAAACAGCCTTATTGCTGGTGTAGAGAACAATGGTCTGGATAGAGGATCAAAGCAGCCACAACATTCCTTAAACCAAAGCCTAATCCAGAGCATGGCCCTAACTCTCTTCAGTTCTGTGAATGCTGAGAGAGGTGAGGGAGCTGCGGAGGTTGTTCGTGAGGTTTAAGGAAAGAAGCTGTCTGCATAACGTAAAAGTGCGAGGTGAAGCGGCAAGTGCTGATGTAGAAGCTGCAGCAAGTTACCCAGGAGATCTAGCTACGATAACGAAGGTGGCTGCACTAAACCACAGATTTTCTGTGTGTAGATGCCGTCAAGAAGTTTCATATCTAGAGAGAAGTCAATATCTGGCTTCAAAGGACAGACCGACACTCTTGTTAGGGGCTACTGCAGCTGATGACTTGAAGTTGAAGCCAATGCTCATTTACCATTTCGAAAATCCTAGGGTCCATAAGAATGATGCTAAATCTACTCTGCCTGTGCTCTGTAAAGGGAACAACAAAGCCCGGATGACAGCACATCTGTTTACAACATGGTTTACTAAATATTTTAAGCCCACTGTCGAGGACTACTGCTCAGAAAAAAAGATACCTTTCAAATTATTATTGCTCATTGACAAAGTACCTGGTCACCCAAGAGCTCTGATGGGGATGTACAATGAGATTAATGATGTTTTCATGCCTGCTAACATAGCAGCCATTCTGCAGCCCATGGATCAAGGAGCAATTTCAACTTTCAGGTCTTATTTAAGGAATTTTCTAAGGCTACAGCTGCCAGAGATAGTGATTCCTCTGATGGATCTTGGCAAAGTCAATTGAAAACCTTTTGGAAAGGCTTCACCATTCTAGAGGCCATGAAGGACATTAGTGATTCATAGGAAGAGGCCAAGATAGCAACATTAGCAGGAGTCAGGAAGAAGTTGATTCCAGCCCTCCTGGATGACTTGGAGGGGTTCAAGACTTCAGTGGAGGAAGTAACCACAGATGTGGTGGAAATAGCGAGAGAACTAGAATTAGAAGTGCAGCCTGAGGATGATACTGAATTGCTGCAATCTCCTGATAAAACTTTAACGGCTGAGGAGTTGCTTCTGATGGATGAGCAAAGTGATTTCTTGAAGTGAAGTCAACTCCTGGTGAAGATGCTGTGAAGATTGTTGAAATGACAACAAAAGATTTAGAATATTACATGAACTCAGTTGATAAAGCAGTGGTAGGGTTTGAGAGGATTGACTCAAATGTTGAAGTTCTACTGTGGGTAAAATGCCATCAAACAGCACCGCGTGCTACAGAGAAATCGTTCATGAAAGGAAGTCAGTCGATGTGTCAAACATCCCTGTTGTCTTATCTAAGAAACGTCCACAGCCAGCCCAGCCTTCAGCAACCATCACCCTGATCCGTCAGCAGCCATCAGCACGAGGCAAGACCCTCCACAGGCAAAAAGATTACAACTTGCTGAAGGCTCAGATGATGGGTATCCTTTTTTTTTAGCAATAAAGGTTTGTTTTTTTTTTGGGGGGGGGCGAACTATGCACAGCATGCGGGATTTTAGTTCCTGGACCAGGGAGATCAACTGTACCCCCTGCAGTGGAAGCACGAAGCCCTAACCACTGAAGCACCAGGGAAGTCCAGCAATAAAGTATTTTAAATTAAGGTATGTACGTTGTTTTTTCAGACATAATGCTATTGCACATCAGTAGACTCCAGTGTCATGTAAACATAACTTTTATATGCACTGGGAGACCGAAAAATTCACGCAAGTTGCTTTATTGCAGTACACGCGTACCTTGGAGATATTACGGGTTCCGTGCCAGACCACTGCAGTAAAGCACAGATGAGTCATGCACTGTATGCTCTTTAGAGATGAGGAAACCAAGGCCCAGAGTGATTCCAAAGGCCCAGTGGAAGGACTCCAAGGCTAGTCTCACTGGCTTCAAAACCCTTCCCCTCACTCCTCCTGTCCTTTAGGCCAAGCGTAAATGGTTGCCCTGAGAACAGGCAGCCAGGGTCATCTCCCTTAGAGGACCTCAGTCTGGAGTCAGGGCCCAGACTGGGAAGCCCCTGCCCACCGTGAACCTGGGCAGGTAGGCATGCTGGCCTCTCCCTGCCAATAGGTTGGCTACCTTTTGTCTGTGGTAGGACTCCACCTTTCCCATCCTCTGGCTGTCCACTCACCCTCCCCACAGAGTGGAGAACATGGGCAAAGGGAAGTGACACTGACCCCGCACACACCGTGTTTGACCCTCTCTGGTCATCAGCAGTAAGTTTTCCGGAAAAACGGGAGAGCTGTGGGCCAGAACTTTCCCTGAGGGGCTTCCTTGACTCATGGTTTGGTCGGGATGCCACCTGCGGACAAACCTCACTCACACCTACCCCGGGTCATGTTCACTCAGTAGTTCTCCAAGAGATCAGCCATTGAAAAGTCCTTAATAGGAAATGTTTTTAGAAGGAACATATGGAGAATCAAAAGGGGGCTAAATATAAACCTGTATTTGCAGAACTGAAGAAGGAACACAGAAAAGCTGAACAGAAAGAGCTGGGTGGAGAAGCACTCTCCTAAAACAGGGGTTTTTCAGTGGGTGTGGGTGTGTGTTTTGCTGGATATGTGAATTTCTAGAACACTAGAGTTACCTATAATTAAAAAAAGAAAAAAAATCAGCTTATGAGGCTAAAAGTAATTCTGATGCCAATTGCATTATGGAAGTAGCTGAGTGCAGATGCACTAACTTTCATCAGAATAAACCCACGTGTTTGCATTTTACAGACTTAGAAATGGTCAAATAGAACAGAGACGTTTAAAATAGAAGTCTCAAATTTAAGACATTTTTAAAGTAGTTAAAGCAGCTCTAGGAAAAATGTGCTACATCATTAATGCTGAAATAAAAAAGAGGCAAACTTTGAAGTTAGGGCATAAGCAGGCATGAAAGAAATTCCCATGGTCTAAAAAAGGTGAGGAGGGGCTTCCCTGGTGGCGCAGTGGTTGAGAGTCCGCCTGCCGATGCAGGGGACACGGGTTCTTGCCCTGGTCTGGGAAGAGCCCACATGCCGTGGAGCGGCTGGGCCCGTGAGCCATGGCCGCTGAGCCTGTGCATCCGGAGCCTGTGCTCCGCAACGGGAGAGGCCACAACAGTGAGAGGCCCGCGTACCGCAAAAAAAAAAAAAAAACAATAAAAAAGGTGAGGAAAGAATAAACAAGCAGGGACTTGCCTGGTGGTCCAGCGGTTAAGACTCCATGCTTTCTGTGCTTCCACTGCAGGGGATGTGGGTTTGATCCCTGGTCAGGGAACTATCCCACATTCTGCATGGTCTGGCAAAAAAAAAAAAAAAAAAAAAAAAACACCAAAATTTATTGAGCAATACCATAAGCAAAATGGTTGGTGGACATTCTCTAATTTTCATAATATTGCAAGGTAAGGGGATTATTATCTCCTCTTATTAAAAGAAAAATCTCACTGTCAAAGGTCACACTGTAACCCATGGCAAGCTTGGGGTCTAGACCTAGTTCAAATCCAGTTGTCCGTCTCCAGAGCTCCTTGGTCTTTCAAATACATCAGCCTTCTCGCTGCACTGCTCCGCGCCCCACACCAAAGTTTTCAACTAAAGTCTATTAGAGGATTTTTCTTCTTTCTTTGGGGAAAGCTATTTCCATGAAAGCATTTGGTGGTAAATTTTACTACAAAGAAATTGTCTCATAATATTTATTTGCGTATTGTTTCCTTTATTAGTTCAGTTGAATTTTTTTTGCATGTGTATTTCTCTGTACAGAGACCTTACATGTTTACACAGTATGATGTGATATAAATATTTTGCTCAGTTCCATCATTGTAATGCAAAATCTAACAGCAAAGCGTAGGTCCTGACTAGGCTCCCGCTGCTGCCTTCCTTTACTCAAATGTCATGGTCTTCTTTGAATAAGCAGATTAGCTGCTGATTGCAAGGCAGCCAGATAATGAGGAGAGTGGGAAAGACGGCCAGTACTGTCACTTGGCCCTCATAAAATGTTTGCATCAGAGGGCACTGGGCGTTGACGGAACAGTAATTAAAGTGCCCTTCTACAGCACCCCATGAAAAGTGCTGGTCTATATAGCCAACTGGACAGTGGCAAAGGAAGTCTAGCTCTCTAAGAATTGTGTAACCAACTCACCTGCTCAGACAGGAGACAACCCACTTTCCCACAAATACCCCAGAGCACTGGACTCCAAAGTCGGGGAGCCCAAAGGGAAATATCACTGAGCAAGAAGGAACATTGGAACTGCTGGTTCTATAGATCTTTTTAATCTCACCCTTTAAAATGTTAAGTTTCATGTGATAGCTTTATATGTATTTAATACGTTAACATTACTGGACATATATAGACTTTATTAGTTAACAGACATATATTGGAAAGGCATGCTTAAAAATTGTTTGCCAACATGGGTGCCAAACCCAAAAAGCTTGGAGACTGTCTGCCTAGAGGAAGGTGAACGTCAGTGGAGGTGGTGGCAGTGAGAGCCCTCCCCCTAAGTTCCTAAGATCCAAAAGGTAAACCAGAATTGCCCAGGTCGTGGTGCCAGAAGCAAGGTACAATTAGACCTCTCCCTGCTTTTCTTCCTATCAATGAGGATGACACCCTGTGAGATTGCCTGAGAAGCAAGTGGGTTGGGACGGTCACAGAACAGCCTTCTCATTCCCTGAGCAGCCCCAGGTTGTGGCCCCCATGACTCAAAGAGACCAGCCTTCCTCCCAGAGTGATGAGCTCTGCTGGTTAAAGGAGCAAATGGCGAAAGACATTAAAAAGTTCAACATCACTTGTCCTAAAAGAAATGCACATTAAAACTGTTAAGAATACCTTGTTCTTCAACCATCAGTTGCATAGATTTAAACAAACGAGTAGTTGGCCAGAGTAGAGAAACAGGTGTTCTCTTATATACCAATGGGTGTGTAAATTGGCAAAATCTTTCTGTAGGCAATTTGAAAACATTGGCCAAGGGCTTAAAAACTATAGATCTACCCACCCATCAATTTCTCCTCTGGGTTATTTTTTTGAAGGAAATAATCACATTTGTATTGTTACATATAATACATAACATAAGAGCTTGTTATTCAACCACTTATTCATTCTACACACACTTATTGGTGTCTTTTATAAGGCAGACTCTGTGCTAGATGCTGCAACACAGCAAAGAATAAAATAGACAGGGCTCCAGCTCGCCTGGAGGTTACTGATAATCATTGCTGTGTTATTTATTACAGGGAAGAATCAGAAACTAACAAAACGAGCAATATTAGTGTTTCTTTTTGCAGTTATGAATGACTGTAGCCATTATAAATTGTAGAATTCACTGGAAAATATTCACATGAGGTGGTTGAGTGGGAAAAAAGCAGTTAACAAAACTGTGTTTATAATATAAGCCTCCTCGTGGACTTGAGGGCTCAGAGAAAGGCCACAGCTCTGCCTAGCATTTGAGACAGATGTAATTTAGAACAAATAGACTTCTCTTTAGTGAGAAATAAAACTAGACAGAACAAAAAAGCATTGGGAAATATGCCCATCATTTCTTCTTCATGAATGTTTTCTGAGGATGATTCTAGAAGGAACTAGAAATAATAGCACCATTGATAAAAAGATTCTGAGAGGCAGTAAGATACAGCTAAGGAACTACAGCCCAACTGAAAATAAGCACCTCATCCAATAATTTTAAAAAACCTCCAATCAATAAAATGTCCCTAAGAGAAATGGGCTTGCTCATACGTTGCTGATATACAGTGCCTTGTTATAAACTTTTGAGAAGGCAAATAGTGATAGCTATCAAAGTTCTTAATGTCACTACCATAACGTAGCAGTTTCACCTACAGGAGTATACCTATAGGAGTACTTATGCCTGCATTTAAAAATCTGAATAAGGAAATGAAAATTAACCAGAACATGCATAATGGGAGTCCCATAAGGAGAAAAGAGAGAAAAGAGGCAGAAAGAATATTTGGAGAAATAATGGCCAAAAATTTCCCAAACTTGATGGAAAAGATCAATCTGCACACCCTAGAAACTCAGCAAACTCCAGTGGGATCAACTCAAAGAGATCCACACTGAAATACACATAGTCAAGCTGTCTAAAGCCAAAGATGAAGAGAGAATCTTGAAAGTAGCAAGAGAACAATGACACATCATGTGCAAGAGATCCTTGGTGAAATTAATGGCTGACTTCTCATCTGAAATTATGGAGTCCAGCAGTCAGTGGGATGACATATTTTAAGCGCTGAAACAAAAAAACAGAATTGCACATCCAGCAAAATATCCTTTCAAAATGGAGAAGACATTCAAATAAATATAAGCAAAACCTGAGAGAATCTGTCACTAGTAGATCTGCCCCACAAGAAATAATAAAGGGCTTCAGACTACATGAAAAGACACTAGACAGTAATTGAATCCACATAAAAAGATAAAGATCTCACCCTTGACCATACTGAGTACCAAGAATATGGAGGAAAAGGCCAGACATACCACACATTTAGGGAAGCTCTACCAAGGACTTTCTACTTCTGCCTTCTAGATCAATAGCACGGTATAGGGAGGAACATTTGGTTTTTCTTATTGGTTCTCACTTCTGGGCTTCCCCTATTTTCTCAGGAATGCATCTACTCACAAAAAAAAAAAAAAAAAAAAAAAAAAAAAAAAGAGGGATGAAGAACACAAGTAAATACAGCATAGGTGAATATAAATAACAGTATAAATGGGAGTTGTGTGTGTGTGTGTGTAACTTTTCCTATATTGTTTAAATGACAGCTGCATAAAGCAACAATTATAAAACTATGTTCATGAGCTTATAAAATATAAAGATGTCATTTATATGACCATAATAATACAAAAGAAGATGGAGGGCTTCCCTGGTGGCGCAGTGGTTGAGAGTCCGCCTGCCGATGCAGGGGACGCGGGCTCGTGCCCCGGTCCGGGAGGATCCCACATGCCGCGGAGCGGCTGGGCTCTTGAGCCATGGCCGCTGAGCCTGCGCGTCCGGAGCCTGTGCTCCGCAACGGGAGAGGCCACAGCAGTGAGAGGCCCACACACCGCAAAAAATAAATAAATAAAAAATAAAAAAAAAAAAAAAGAAGGAGTGAACAAAGCTATATTAGAACAAAGTTTCTGTATACTATTGAAATTAAGCTAGTATTAATCCAAACTAGATTGTTTCCAGTTAAGATGTTAATTATAATCCCAAGGACAATCACTGAGAAAATAACTGAAAAATATATAGTAAAAGAAATGACAGGGGAATAAAACTGGTACACTAGAAAATATCTAACACAAAAGCAGGCAATAATTGAAGAATAGAGAAATAAAGATATGAACTATATGAAAAACAAATAGTAAACGTAGAATAAATGAAACAGAGAATAGAAAAACACAGAAAATCAATGAAGCCAAAAATTGCTCTTCAGAAAGATCAAATTGATCAAAAGATCAATTGACAAACTTTTAGTTAGACTGACCAAGAAAAAAAAAAGAGAAGATGCAAATGAAGAAGGGGATATCACCACCAACCTTATAGAAATAAAAAGGATTATAAGGGAATACTATGAAGAGCCAACAAACTAGATAACTTAGATGAATTCCTAAGAAGACACAAACTACCTAAACTGACTTAAGAAGAAACAGAAAACCTGAATAAACCTATAACAACTAAAGACTTTGAATTAGTAATTTAAAATTTTCCCACAAAGAAAATCCCAGGCCCAGATTACTTCACTGGTAATTTAAAGAAGAATTAATACCAACCATTCACAAACTCTTTAAAAATGTAGAATAGGAGGGAATACTTCCTCTTCATTCTTTGAGGCCAGAATTACCTTGATACCAAAACCAGACATCTTAAGAAGAGAAAACCACAGATTAATACCCCTCATAAATATAGATGCAAAAATTCTCAATGAAATAAAAGATAAACAATTCCAGAAGTGCATAAGAAGAATTACACACTATGACAAAGTGGGATTTATACCAAGAATGCAAAGTTGGTTTAACATCCAAAAATAAATCAACTTAATACACCATATTAATAGAATAAAGGGAAAAAATATGATCCTCTCAATACACACAGAAAAAGCATTTGACAAAATTCAACACCTTTCTGTGATATCAAAAAAAAAAAAAAAAAGAACCAATAAACTAGAATAGATGGGAAACTCTTTACCTAATACAGGGCATTTAAGAAAAAACCACAGGTAACACCATACTTAATGGTCAGAGACAACACTTTCTCCCTTAGAGCAAAACAAGGATGTCTGCTCTCACTACTTCTGTTCTATATTGTACTGGAGATTCCAGTCAAGACAAGAAAAAGAAAAGGCATTCAGATTGAAAAGGAAAACAAAACTCTATCTATTTGCAGAAGACATGATCTTGTATATAGAAAATTCTAAAGAATCACACACACACTATTAGAACTAATAAATTCAGCAAGATCGCAGGATACAAAGACATTATACAAAAGACAAATGTATTTCTATACACTATCAATGAACAATCCAAAATGAAATTAAGAAAACTATTGTATTTACAATAGCATCAAAAAGAATAAAATACTTCTGGATAAATTTAACAAAAGAAGTGTAAAATTTGTACACTGAATACTACAAAATAGTATTTTGTACAAAACTACAAAATAGTATTTTGTACAAAGCTACAAAATAGTATTAGAAAGAAATTTAAAACTTAGGGAATTCCCTGGTGGTTCAGTGGTTAGGACTCCACTCGGTGCTCTCACTGCCGGGGGCCTGGGGAACTAAAATTCCATGAGCCGCAAAGAGCAGCCCAAAAAAGAGAAATTTAGAACTTAAATAAATGGAAAGACATCCAATGTTTGTGGCTCACAAGACAGTATTATTAAAATGGCAATACTTCTCAAATCGATCTACAGATTCAATGCAATACCTATCAAAAATCCAAGCTGGGCTGTGTGGAGAAATTGGCAAGTTGATTCTAAAATTCAAAAGGAAATGGAAGACACCTGTAATAGCTGAAACAATCTTGAAAAAGAACAAAGTTGGAGGACTCACAATCCTCAATATCAAAACTTACTACAAAGCTAGAGTAATCAAGACTTGGTGGTAGTGACACAAAGAGAGAGATATATACCAATGGAATAGAATTGAAATTCCAGAAATGAACACTTATATTTATGGTAAACAGACTGTTGGCAAGAGTACCAAGATAACTGGATGGGCGAATTAATCGTCTTTTCAACAAATGGTGCCAGAACAACTGGATATCCACATGCAAAAGAATGAAGTTGGATCTTTATCTTACAGCATACACAAAGATTAGCTCAAAATAGATCATAGACCAAAATGTAAGAGCTAAAACTATAAAAATTTTAGAAGAAAACATAGGAATAAATCTTTGTAAACTTGGGTTAGTCAATGCCTTTTTAGATACAGCATCAAAAGCGCAAGTAACAAAAGAAAAAACAGAAAATTGGAATTTTTCAAAATTAAAAAGGTTTGTGCTTCAAATGACACCACCAAGAAGTAAAAAGGCAATCCATAGGAGAAAATATTTGCAAATCATTTGTGGTAAGAAAATTGTATTCAAAATATATCAAGAGCACTTACAATTTAACAATGAAAAAGATAACCCAATTAAAAAATGTGCCAAGGATTTAAATAGATACTTGTCCAAAGATATACAAATGGCCAATAAGCACAAGAAACTATGCTCAGTATAATTGATCATTAGGGAATTGCAAATCAAAACCATAATATGATGCCATTTCATATCCACTAGGATAGCTATAATAAAAATACAGACAATGACAAGAGTTGGAGAGGATGTGGAGAAACTGGGATCCTCATAAGTTGCTGAGGAATGTAAAATGGTGCAGCCACTTTGGAAGACAGTTTGGTCGTTCCTCAAAATATTAAATATAGAGTTTCTGTATGACTCATTCCACTCCTAGGTATATACCCAAGAGAAATGAAAACATATATCTACACAAAACTTGTACACAAATATTTATAATAGCATTATCGACAACAGCCAAAAGGTGGAAACAACTCAGATGTCCATCAACTGATGAATAGATAAAGAAAATGTGGTATATCTGTACAATGGAATATTATTCAACCATAAAAAAGAATGAAATACTGATACATGTTACAACATGGATGAGCCTTGAAAACATGCTTGGTGAAAGAAGCCAGCCCCCAAAGACAGTAAGAATGTATGTATATGTGACTGCATGTGTTGTATGGTACTATTTACAGTTGACCCTTGAACAACAGGGGTTTAAACTGTGTGGGTCCACTTATACATGGATTTTTTTCAATAAATTCGTACTACAGTAATACACAATTTGCAATTGATTGAATCCAGGGTTGCGGAAACTTAGATATAGGGAGGGTTGGCTGCAAAGTTATACACGGATATTCTACTGCAAGGAACGTAGGTGTCCCCAATCCCTACATTGTTCAAGAGTCAACTGTGTATGAAATGACCAAAACAGGCAAATGTATAGAGACAGAAAATAGAATAGTGGCTTCTTAGAGCTGGGGAGGGTGGGGAATTGGGAGTTATTGCTAATGGGTTTGGGCTTTCTTTGGGTGATGATGAAAATATTCTAAAGTTAGGTTGTAGTAATGACTGCACAATTCTTTGAGCATACTAAAAACTACTGAGTTGTACACTTAAATGGGTAAATTTTATAGTATGTGAATTATATCTCAAGAAAGCTGTTTTTAAAAAGTGAGTTCACCTTTAAAGCTAATAATTAAGCAAATTAATGTATTAGTGTAATTTTAGGACAATGTGATCATTTCCTTATGAATTTTATGGATGTTGTAGGAACTAGGTTTCAAAGTTTTTCATTGTAAAAAGAATTACTGAAGTTTTTATTCTATTTCTTCATTGAGGAATTATCTCTACTTCTTCATTTTACCTTAAGGAACAATACTAATTATTAAAATCTTGATCTTTCCGGTTTTCCCTCCTCCCTAAGAAACCACAATAATAGGTAGCTAAATTATTAAGACAATAATAACCAGAAAAATATCTGCTAAAGCAATAGGTTTCAGACATTTTTTACTATAGCTCACATTGAGAAATATTTAATCTTGCCTCCTAGTACATGCCAGTATATAAGTAACTTAAATAGAATTTTCATGAATCAGTATTTACCCACTACCATGTATAACACCCTCTAATAGTTTTTCCTATTCTATTTTATTTCATTTTTGGAAATGCTGGTTGTGACTCAGTAAATTGATTTTTATGAACCACTAATGGGCCCCCAAAAGTGGGTCTGAATCATAATTAGTCCACTTGCTATCAGAAAGTGTGGATTCAGCTTTTTGTTTTAGGAAAAAACAAGATTTTGGAAAAAATTATCAAAAATAAGTGTATATATGTTCATTAATGTTTTTATGGAAAACAATCTGATGGTACAGTAGGCTGGCCAGGCAAATTAAATGGTCTAGGAATACAGATAGATCATAAGAAAATGTGTCTGAACAGAGGCAGGAATAGGGCTCCATGTGGATGCTTGTTTATTGAGATAGATGAGAAGGGTGAAGAAGATAAAAAAAAAAAAAAAGAAGCACGCTGTGGGGACTTACCTGGCAGTTCAGTGGTTAAGACTCCACGCTTCCACTGCAGGGGGCGCAGGTTCCATGCCTGGTCGGGGAACTAAGATCCTGCAAGCCGCAGCCACAAACAAAAAAGAAGCACACTGAGAAGAGATTAGAGTAAGTCCAAGAAAAGCTATATAGCTGTATGCCAAATTTCTGATTACCTTATCACCTTCCTCTTAGTCAAGCTTTACACGCTGATTTTCTAATGCAATAATTCAGTCACACTGGATTAGCCTGAAGTTTGATTTGGAGGGCTGACAACCCAATCTTGGTTTTTTTGTCTTATTTTGTTTTGTTTTTGTTTCAACTGTCACTTTATTTGCAAGATGGTTGAATTAATTCAAATTTAAACTATAACTTGATAATTTTTAGTCAGGTACCAAATTTTATTCAAAGCGAACTGCTTATTCAAAAGTGATCATGGAACAACTCAAAATGCAGAGCAAGAAGGATGAGAGAAACATCTTACTGGCCCATAGATTGTTTTAATTCTCTCATTATATGAAACTCAAACTTTTCATTTTTAGGAAAGGGAAGCTAACTTCAGTAGAGAGCAATATAGAAAGACTTTGTCACATAGACTAATTTCCATTTAGTCAGTCAACTGTTTCTAGCTGTCTCAATTGGGACAGATGCATTTACAGAACTGGCTGTGCTTGAGCCTTCTTTGCAAGCAGCTTTAGGTCTGCAGTGCGCTTGGCAATTGTCTCCTTCTCCTGCTACACAGAGATGCTCTGTACCACATTCTTCTCCACCCAGTTTATCATGTGCCCTTGTTCCTTTAGACGCATCATATTCTGCACAGAGATGTGGTAGTCCAGGCGATTCTTTACCTCCTTGTATGCACTATGCAGCCGTCCCCAGTAAGTAACCTCCAAGGCCATGGCAATGTTATTCCTCTGGACATCAAAAAGGTAATGGCACTTTTGAACCAGTGCCTGCTGTGACTTCTCCAGATCAACTGCATCCTGGATTTGTTTGATGGAAGCCTGTTTCACTTCTTCGAGTTGGGCAGTTTTTTGCTCATTGAGTTTATCAGCAAATTCCCCAATAGAGGCAGCATATATTTTAATTACATAGACAAGAACCCCTATTTTTGATATGGCAGAGAAGGTCTCTGCAATTATCACATATATTTCTTTGGAGAGTAAATATAAGATAAGCCCAGTTCCGAGCACGTAGGGTCCTGTTAACACCAGTTTTAGGATAAAGGAACTGGAAAAATTCCTCAGGGATCAGCCCCAAACAAACTTTTCCTCCATATTCAGGAAGAGGTGGTACAGGGGCAAGACTTGGCTGCCCTTTGTGAAAGATCCTTGTTGCCTGCAATACCCCTGGACCAAGGAGGGCTGCATTCTTCAGAGAGGGGGCAGCTGCGGTGGCGGCAGAAAGCACCACCCGGGACAGCATTGTCAGGTAGCGTCCACACAACAGTCCACACTGGGTCTTCACGCCCCAGTGACCGCGACAGGAGATTCTGTGAGGGGCAGAAACAAGGTGGTCCCAATCTCGTTTTGATGATATTTTGGACTTGAAGCCAGTAGAGATCTCTCTTTTGTATAACTTAGCTCAGCCTTGAAAAATTATACCAGCAATAATAGCATCATCATTTTACAATGAAAGTCGAATTGGAATGTGAATAAAAGTGCCACTGGCCAAGGGCCCCTATGCACTAATTATGTCTTATTTGAAAATCTGACCCAAGTATCTGACAATCAAAGAGGATATCTTTCATCTTGCCATTATTTTTCAGTTATGCCATCTGGCTCATATAACCAGAAGAAAACTTGGCACCTATATCCAATGAGAATGACTGTCGGTTCTCAAAACATCTTATTTTCTCTTCCTGAGAATAAGTGACAACTGATCTCAATGTATAAGTACTTATGTAAAACAAGGGACTTGGGGTAAGGGGATATTTTTTTTAAGAAAATAGGGTTGTTGGGGCTTCCCTGGTGGCGCAGTGGTTGAGAGTCCGCCTGCCGATGCAGGGGACACGGGTTCGTGCCCCGGTCCGGGAGGATCCCACATGCCATGGAGCGGCTGGGCCCTTGAGCCATGGCCGCTGAGCCTGCGCATCTGGAGCCTGTGCTCCGCAACAGGAGAGGCCACAACAGTGAGAGGTCCGCGTACCGCCAAAAAAAAAAAAAAAATAGAAAATAGGGTTGGAAGAGCATTTTGGTGTCAACAGATATCTCTAACTATGTTCTAGCAGTATAACCTAATTTATATTTCTTTGTGTTTGTCTCTGAATTTTCAGTTCGGTTTAACAAACACTTTTTGAGCACCTGCTATATGAGATGGAATGAGCCAAGCACTAAATGAATATACCAAGTTGTATTAGTCAGCGAAATGGCTCTAGCTCTGTAAGAAAGAAAACATTGGATTTCAGTGGCTTAATCCCATGGAAGTTAATTGTACCCTCGCTTAATAACTCAGTGATGCTGCTTTAGGTCAGCAGGCAACTTTCTTCCACCTGATGATCCAGGGATTTGGGTTTCACCTATCTTGAGTTCCTGGTATGCTCTAGGGTAACAAAATCTTTGGCTTCAAGCTGCCTAAGAGGAGGAAGAGTGAAGAAGGCAGGCACACTTCTTTTTTTTTAAATTCTTTTCTAAAAATTCTTTTCCATAATGGTTTATCGTAGGATACTGAATACAGTTCTCTGTGCTATACAGTAGGACCTTGTTGGTATCCATTGTATATATGTAAAAGCTTACACCTCTTAACCCCAACCTCCCACTCCATCCCTCCCCCAACCCCTCCCCGTTGGCAACCAGCAGTCTGTTCTCTGTGTCCGTGATTCTGTTTCTGTTTCATAGATAGGTTCATTTGTGTCATATTTTAGATTCCACATATAAGTGATATCATATAGTATTTGTCTTTCTCTTTCTGACTTACTTCACTTAGTATGATAATCTCTAGTTGCATGCATGTTGCTGCAAATGGCATTATTTTGTTCTTTTTTATGGCTATTCCATTGTGTGTATATATATATGTACCACATCTTCTTTATCCATTCATCTGTCGATGGATGTTTAGGTTGTTTCTTTGTCTTGACTGTTGTGAATAGTGCTGCTGTGAACATAAGGGTGCATGCATCTTTTTGAATTATACCTCTATTTTTAGTTTTCTGAGGAACCTCCATACTGTTTTCCATAGTGGCTGCACCAACTTACATTCCCACCAACAGTGTAGGGAGATTCGCTTTTCCCCACGCCCTCTCCAGCATTTGTCATCTGTAGACTTTTTTGATGATGGCCATTCTGACCAGTGTGAGGTGGTACCTCACTGTAGCTTTGATTTGCATTTCTCAGATAGTTAGCGACGTTAAGCATCTTTTCACGCAGGCACACTTAAAACTCCCAGCCCAGAAGTGACACCTGTCACTTCCACTTACATTCAACCAGTAAGAACAAGTCATTCAGGCACCCCTGGCTGTACAATACTGACCACTGTAGTTCCTGGTTGGGTAGCCACTTTCCTGCAACAAGTTTACACTCAAGAAGGAAGGGAACAAGTTAAAGGTCTCCGTCATTCAGATTGTGTAAGATGTAGCTTCTTCTACCTTCAAAGAACCTTCCTCGGAGTAGAGAAAAAGGTCGACAAGGGAAATATCGTGGAGGTGATGTTTGAGAAGATGATTCTTGATTGACAGACAGAACTGCCAGATAGCGTTGGTAAGAGGGGCATTCTAGGTGGAGCGACTGACACTAAGAAAGCATGGAGGTGGGGAGAGAATGTTGAGTAACTAGTTTTCCTGGAACAAAGCTTAGCAAAGGAGAGAGATAAGCTTAAAATGTTGGTTAGGTCAACGTTATGTCAGGCCTTGAATGTTGGGAGAAAGAGTTTGAATTCTGTGCTTCCATTATCATGATTATCATGCATTTTTAACACAAGGGCCCCAGAACAATGATAGCATTAATCCCTGATGAATAACAGTCACAGTCCAGACAATACATTCAGTATGAAGGGATTTCGTTTTTTCAGATGGTAACACTAATGACAGCATTGTATCGCATTCACAGGCTGTAATAGATTCCAACATTTTGCATTTGTTTCCACGTGTCTTGGTGTTTACGAAATACAATCCAAACATTTCCACTTCACTCTTACTCCTTCTCCCAGGCTTATCTTACATAGTTATCTAGCGATGCCAGGGTAGCCTTACACACTGATAGCACACACTGGCCGTGCCTCCCCGCAGGTATGGCAGAGGACCTTCCCAGGGCTGTGAACGCTGAATGCCGACACCAAACACTGCACGTTCCAAAAATGTGGCTGCCCCTCCCCTCCCACCAATGGCTCAGTTACAATATTAAGGTCAACAGTGGTGTGTAATTTATACTGAACATTTAATGGGCATAAATGTTTGTTTTTAAAAATTCAGGTGCAAAGAGACGGGAGGGGCACGTACAACAGCATTGGGGAGCCTTAGGAAAGTAGTAACTGGACTAGAAATTAAACGTTTTCTGAAAGCGTTTAGGTTTCTGACTCTAGCGTTCCGTGAATTGTGACTCTGATGTACAGCCCTCCAAATCAACAGTGGCTTCAAAATATACCCAAGTTGAACATTTTAAAAATTCTGATTGCAGGTTGGATCTGACTGTCTGCATTGTGCTGCGTATATCAGTGTATTTGTTGTCTTCCCTCTTTGAAATAGGGTAGGAAGGAAAGAGACGAATTAACAAATAGGTTACAGAGAGATGCTGCCTTCGTCTCTCCCACGGAAGTCTCATTTGAGGCTGTTTGACCTGCCTTACCAGATACTTTCTGGTTCTTTCAATTCCATTTAATATAATGCAGTTTTGCAAACAGGTTTTAAGCCACCGTTACCTTGGTTTAAAATAGTCTAAATAAGTAAGATATAAACTAGAGTTTAGTTGTATAGAGCTCTTAATATTAGGTACTTAATCTTTTTTGCTTCATAAAATGAGACAGTTATAAGCAATTGTTTTCACAACCATCAATATTTTTAAAATTCACATTCATAACCATTTTCCCCCACTATAAAATTAGCCACAAAATTTAAAAGATAATATTAGAAGTTGGTGAGGATACTGTGAGATGAACATTTTCATTCACTGATGCTGTTAATTTAAATAAGAACAAACTTTCTGGAAAGTAATTTGGCACAAATGTATCAAGGGCTGAAAATGTCTGTTCCATTTGTCTCTATTATATACACATTCATAAACAGCAAAAAGACAGTCTCCCCTCAAATAAAACAAAACCCAGAAAACCCAAAGTGTTAATGGTGGTTATCTCTTGGTGATAGGATAGTAGGTAGTTTTACTTTGGAATTATATATATTTTTTAAATGTCTCCCCAGTGAAAAAATATTATTATTATTATTTATTTATTTATTTATTTATTTTGCGGTACGCGGGCCTCTCACTGTTGTGGCCTCTCCCGTTGCGGAGCACAGGCTCCGGACGCGCAGGCCCAGCGGCCATGGCCCATGGGCCCAGCCGCTGCGCAGCATGTGGGATCCTCCCGGACCGGGGCACGAACCCGTGTCCCCTGCATCGGCAGGCAGACTCTCAACCACTGCGCCACCAGGGAAGCCCCAGAAATATTATTTTTATGATTATGGTAAAAAATCCTTTCCATCATTTAACAATATTTATAAAGAATTTTAATAAAATCAGAAGCTATTCATAATATTCAGTGAGAATACCATATTTTATAAAGAATATAATGTCAACTAATGCTATATGTACGTGTGCATATATGTACAAATATATAACCATTCGCCAAATAAATACATCTGTTTTCTAAGGCCTAAAATGAGATACAAATGAACTAAGTCTAAAACCATGTTTATTAATCTGTTAGGATTGTTGGAATATGAATCATGGATTATTTTTTATTAATTTTCTGAGCTTGTATTGCTTTCATATTCAGAAAAAAATACTTAAAAATCAAATAGAAAAACTTTACAGAGAATGATTATATCACTCTATTCACTGTATGGTTTATAAATCACGTCAAGTTGTCAGCTTCCTCATTTGTAAATTAAGGAGATTAGACTCGGTGTTTTCTAAGATATCTGCAGGGCCTAAAAGACTCAGTCTATGAAGTATACAGCCCCAATACCTAATATGAAAGCAATGGACCGCGTCTATTGTAAATCTGAAAGGACTCCGAACTTGGGTGTCATGATATAATAATCAGAGCACAGCCTTAGCATTAAAGAAACTTGATTACAATCCTGGTTGGGTCTCATTTTCCTCACTTGAAAAGTGGGGATAATAACAAAGTCCCCAAAGGATTGAAAAGGGGGTTGAAATGTGTGAAATGTGGTAACAAATCTGAAGGCCTTCGCATGTTGGCTAGCATGGAGTAGGTGCTTCCTAAATGATAGTTTTCTCAATAATCCGAGACCTGATCAGTATATTTGCCAGATGGCACGGGACTGCCGTCTGCAGTCCCTGGATCTAAACTCCCACTTTGAACCCTGCAGCTGGAAGTGGAGGGTGACCTTTATGAGGACTAAGCCATTTCAGCTTGGGGAAGTTGAGACGGGGGTGCGGGTGGAACCTGAGTGCACAGCCCGGGTGACCAGGTCTTCGGGGTTCTCTAGTCCTGGGCGAGGAAAACTGGGCAGCACAGGGCACAGAGGCAAAGCCTGGCCCTGTGTTGCCCTTTGCTCCTGCTTGCTCAACTGCCCACCAGTCTTTCTTCCTCCTCCCCTCCCTTTCTTCAGAAAAAAAGTAACATTATAGATTCCGTGGCAGTCTCCATGCTTGGCACCAGAGCTTGAATATTAAGTAAGACTGGTGCTGACCTTAAAGGAGCTTATCATCTCATCTGGGAGCAGAAAATAATAAAAAAATCGCCAGCCCACATGATCAGCCCTGAACACAGGGTAGACTGATGGTGACAACAGAAGCGGGCTGGTTTCTAGCAGGCTTTGCCTGAGGCCTCTGAGCTCCACTTCAGCCTGAGCAGCACCTAGGGTTTCAACATGGCACCAAAATTCAAGCAGCCTTCTAATTGGTCTTATACATTCCGTGATAGACCATGATAACAAAATCTATCTTTGTGGCAGGAAAGAATTTCAAAAATTCTTTGACAGAATTTACATTGCAGAGACATTTTTTGGAAATGCTATGTGGACTATTATTCTGTCACAATGGTCCGTATCAATGACATTTTAAAAAGTATGCTCATGGACTTCCCTGGTGGCGCAGTGGTTGAGAGTCCGCCTGCCGATGCAGGGGACGCGGGTTCGTGCCCCGGTTCGGGAAGATCCCACATGCCGCGGAGCGGCTGGGCCCATGAGCCATGGCCGCTGAGCCTGCGCATCCGGAGCCTGTGCTCCGCAACGGGAGAGGCCACAGCAGTGAGAGGCCCGCGTACCGCAAAAAAAAAAAAAAGTATGCTCACCTGTTAACTAGATTGGTTTCCATTTCTGGATATATTCCAGAATGCCTCAGATAAAATTCCTGTGTATAATTACTGCTGACCTTATCAAGTATGATAGGTTTAGTCACTCCATGGGAAGTGCAAAGAGAAAATACAACAGACATCAACAAAAAGCCTTTGCTATGAAGAGTATTCACTGCTTTTAGTATCTGTTTAGTAGTGGAAATGTTTTATTAGATCCACCAATAAAAATTTGGAAGGGATAGTAGGTGGGCTACAGGACATGGTGAGAGAAGACTTCTCAAAGGTAATTCCCCCTAGGTAATTTTTCTTTCTGACAGAAGTAGATTTTGCTCCAGCGGTCAAAATGTGTTTGGGGCAGAGAGGGGGGCACCCCATCAGGAACTACACGTGGAGCTATCAATAGCCTGGCTCCTCCAGTAAAGATCTTCTAGGAACCAAGCTTGCCAATGAGAAGTGTGTGAGGTAAGGAGAGGACGGAAATAGGCTTATGACCAGATCAGGAAGGGTGTAGACCATGCTTAAGAATTAGGAACAGCAACTTGACAACAGAAAAACAAAACAAACAAAAAAAACAGATTAAAAACAAAGGACTTGACATTTCTCCAAAAAAGACGTACAAATGGCCAACAAACATGAAAAGATGCTCAATTTCACTAATCACCAGGGGATGGCCACTGTAAAATAATAATAATAATACAATAGTCTCTGCCAGCATCACTACTCTTACACTTTGGGGCCATTATTAAGTAAAATAAAGGTTACTTGAGCACAGACACTGAGATATCATGACAGATGAGCTGATAACCAAGACGGCTGCTAAGTGACGAAGGGGTGGATTCGCTGGACAAAGGGAGGATACACATCCTGTGTGGGTTGGAGTGTGATGGCTTGAGATTTCATCACGCTACTCAGAATGGCCCGCAATCTAAAACTTATGAATTGTTTATTTCTAGAATTTTTCCATGTAATATTTTTGGACCGCAGCTAACTGAAACCACAGAAAGTGAAACCACAGATAAGGGGTGGGGGGAACTAATGCAATAAGTATCAGCGAAGATGTGGAAAAATTAGAACCCTTGTGCACTGTTGGGAACGTGAAATAGTATAGCCACTATGGAAGACAGTATGGAAGTTTCTCAAAAATAGAATCATCATGTGATCCAGTAATCCCACTTCTTGGTATTTATCTAAAAGAACAGAAAGCAGGATCTCGAAGAGGTATTTGTACACTTTTGCTCAAAGCAGCATTATTCACAATAGCCAAGAGATGGCAGCAACCCAAATGCCCATCAATGGATGAATGGAGGAACAAAATGTGGTGATATATACATGCAGTGGAATATTAGTCAGTCTTAAAAAGGAAGTCCTGTCACCTGCTACAGCATGGATGAACCTTGAGGACATTATGCTAAGTGAAATAAGCCCGTCACAAGAGGACAAATGCTGCATGATTCCACTTCCATGAGGTATCTAAAGTTGCTAACTCATAGACACAAAGTAGAAGAGTGATTATCAAGGACTGGGGGCAGGGGAAATGGGGAGTTGTTCAATGGGTATAGGGTTTCAGTTCTGCAAGATGAAAAACTTCAAGAGATCCATTGCACAACAATGTGCTTATAGTTAATTAACACTCCAGTTGTAAATTTTGTGTTATTTTTATTTAATTAATAAAACTTTATTATAAAGGAATATCACACGAAGTGTGGTGTAATAAAAAAAAAAACCTGGAAATTTTCCCAAAAGACTGGTAAATGTGAGTTCAGACATGTGATTAAAAGCTGCATTTGAAAATTCATAAAACTCTTCCTGACTAATTTCAAATGACTTATTGACACATCCAAGGCAAACAATAACTACGATTTGCCACTTTTAAACCACAATAAAAAAAAAAAAAAGAAAAGAAAGAACTGGGAAGTCTCTTGAAGGCAATGGGCCATTCCCTGAAGCATTTTAAAGCTGGGGGGGACAAGCCACACTTGCATTTGTCATAGCAACCTCTTGGGAATGTGTTTGATGCATTGGTCATGGAACGGGCTGGAGCCTGGAGAGACCAGCTGCGGGCCTGCCATGTTCCAGATATGGGTTAATGATAGTGTGACCAGCTCAGAGAGAAACAGGAAGGAGATGTGACAGCACGCAGGAATGCAGGTGTGGCTGGGAACCGCTATTGTCGTTCCCGAGGTGTGTAACCTTCAACGCTGTTCACCTGGGCACTGTTCACTGTTCACTGTTCACACTGTTAACCTGTGTTGTTAATATTGCCTGGAGAGATCATTTGATTCAAGAGGGCTCCCTGTCAGAAATCACATTAACTTCTTGTGATTGTTGTTCTGCGTGACTGGGACAAGGGTCCTTAGTGTGTGTGTCTTTTTTTTTTCTTCTTTTTCCTTTCTTTTTTTTTAACAATAACATTAATTGATTCACTTGAATACTGTCATTCATATTCAAAGTTGCAATTTTCCTAAAGCCAATTAGAGAGAGCCCTGATTCAGGCAGTAATCTCTAGAAATTCAGCAACTTTCCATTGATCTTTCTGTTATCTCCATTCTATGGAATTTCCCAGCAATGATATCATTCTCCAGAAATGTATCCTAGGTGAAACCTTTTTGAATCTCCACATTTGAGAAAAACCGTTTCAGTGAATGCAATGGTTCCTTTGTGCAAATACATGTGACTTCTGGAGAGAAGTGTGTCACACACAACAAGCAGGTGAGAAGGACAACGTCACCTTGCAATTCAGGTACTGGGGGTCAGATAGGGTACTTTCAAGTAAGGGACTCTGTCAGGCATACCACGCTCTTGGCATAATTCAAATTTTGACTCAAAGTAACATAGTTCTCCATATCACTGGCTTTTGGGATTACTTGTGGACATCACTGAATGCCAGAGGCCAAGAATAATTTCTTCTAAATTAATCATGAACGACCTTTGGTAAAATAATGCTGCTTGTTAAAATCATCTTTAATATTACAAGTTACAAATCATCAAATCTCTTGTGTTTGTCCTTTGATATTTCATTTACCATTTCCAGGCTTGGATAAGTTATAATTCCTCTAAAGATATCATAACTGTTCGTTTCTGTTTTCTGCTACTTTGGTATGACTTGATTTATATGTTTAATTGTTAAATCTATCTAAAGACTTTTCTGTATAATGTAAATTAAATTATTTTTCAATATTGCTAGCATCAAGAAATAAATCCAGAAGGGGTTTTACTTTTCCATAAAGCAGACGATTTGCATGTTTTGTAAAGTGCTTAGCACAGTGTAAATGTGAGGTAATCTAAGCCAGAGGAAACAATTTTTTTCACTCCACCTCTCCCCTGGAAAATATTTGAAGTGCAGTAGTCACATATCTAATTTTCTTTGAAGGTACTTTTGGAGAGAATCCAGGAAAAACACCCTTTGTGTAACAGCTGAATGTTTCATCTGAAAACTTGGTCCACTTAAAAACAAATTAACTACCAAACATGTTTAAGTGTCTATGTTAGTTACTGTGGTACAAATTATATTCAATAGAAGTTTCCTGCTGAGAAAAACCATGAAGTACATAAGATGAATGACTTCACTGGGATTATTCTCTTCAGGAGCTAGAAAATAACTACTTAGAAAGATTATACGTGAGGGTAATTGCTGTTGAATGGAGAAAAACTGAGGAAAATAATTATAAGAGTGAGAAGATATTTCCTAACCATCTGCCATTTAAAAATAAGAAACAAAAAAGAAGACATAGTATGTTTTTCAGAAAGACTTGGAATTGATGCCAAAAGGCGATACACTAGTGGGATACACACAAAAGAACTTTCCACGAAGGAATCTGAGATTACTATGTGTAAAAGGTCTTTGCAGAGCCATCACTATAACATTCAGTCACCTTTATTTGACATCTTTCCATAGCTGAGGTGGAAGAACACACCCAACTGAGATGTCAGTCATTGGAAGCAGGAGGTCCGAGTAGAAAGATATTTCCTCCCACCAGGGGGGAAAAAAACAGGTGGCCATGGAGAAAAGCAATCTTTTAGTCTCCTGTTCAGTGCATTGAAGAAATATTAGTAAGCTAATAAAGGCCTAAGTTTCTGAGCATGTATGTAGACCTTATTCAGATAGCATCTCATTGATGTTCTCTTCTGTTGGAGCCGCCATATTAGTCCCTGCAACATGCCTGTCAGAGTTCTCCAGCCCTGCCTCGGAGGAGCTCATGATCTGGATGCAGAGGAAGGAGCAGCCCCGTGAATTATTCAGTGTGGCTGGTTTGCTGTTGTTCAACAATGTAGGAGTTAATAACCAGACAAGACAACAGTACAAGAGATGTGAGGCAGTATGTGATTAAGGGCGCAGCTGGAAGTTATCTCCCTCTCCTCTGAACTTCCAGAGCACTTTATCTGTGCCTCTTATGGCATCTCCTCTTTTGTCTCTGATGTTACTGTTGTTCCTCAATTATCCCCCTACTCCAGAGAGAACAACTGGTGGGCAAGCTCCGGGGCTGATTCTTCTTTGATCCCCAGCGCAGAGCCTAGCCTAGGCCTGCCTAGCATTGCTGCAGGCAAACATTTGTTATCTGAATAAAAGGAGAGACACAGACAATAAGTTTGGGTGTAAAAGGGAGGGAGGGGCATGGGTTTGTGTGAAGATTCTCACGCTGGACAAAAATAGGTTTAAAACAAATGTCTGAAGCGGACATTGTTTTCACCTGGGTAGCACCCAGTCATCTTTTTTTGTAGTAAGGACTACATGATTTTCTTTTGGGGAACTACGACTCCCCTCTTGCATGTCCCCTTGGCCTAGACAGTCACACTCTCATGGAGACAGAACTCAGGCAGAACAAGGACAAAAATTGCCAGTGATTCATCCCAGTGGATTCATCCCAGTGGTAGCCCGACTGGGATAATGGAGATTATCCGTTTGGTTGGCCATCCTTTGGCAGATTAAAGATGGCTACCCATTCTTGGTCACGCCTCCCTTCAAATTAGGAATTTGGGAGTAACACATACACACTACTATAGACAAAATAGATAAACAACAAGAACCTACTGTACAGCACAGGGAACTATACCCAATATTTTGTAATAACCTAAATGGGGAAAGAACCTGAAAAAGAATATATGTGTGAACTTGAAAAAGAATGTACCGAATCACCTTGCTGTACATCTGAAACTAACACAATGTTGTAAATCAACTATACTTCAATTTTAAATTAATTAATTAATTTAAAAAAGAAGTGGAGCCTATGACCCTTCCTTTCAGTCTGGGTAGGTTCTGCAACTGCCTTGATCAATAGAATAAAGGAGGGTGACTGTGCCAGTTTCAGTGCACAGCTCTTCATAGACTGGCCTCTTCCACTTCTTGTCTCTTGGAGCCCTGAGACACAATTTAAGTCAACTACCCTGAGGCCACCATGCTGTAAGGAAGCCAAAGCTAGCCACGTGGAAAGGTCCTGTGGAGAAACACATACCCAACCAACACCCAGCATTTCCAGCCATCCTGACCCTATGAATGTGTTTGTAAAATGAGGATAGGCCAAAATGTTTTTAAATATTATCTTAAAAAAAATTCTTTCTACGGCAAGTTCTGATTTAAATTACTTAGCTCTCCTTTGCAATCTTACTTTTCTGTGTGGTCTCCATCAGTTTTTTTTGTTGTTGGGTTTTTTACCCCTGCAGAACTAGGATTGCCGTCTTTTTAGACAGGGAGTGTGTTTTAAGGGATTCTGTACTCTTCCCGTAACTAAAATCCTTCTAGGGTCCTTTGACTTGCTGCTTTGTCCTAAATTATTGGAGCTATTCAACTTTCACATTTCATCCCAAGGGGGGCTGTAGTTACCCTCATCTACAATGGCACAATATGACTTCAAAGATGCTCTGTCTTCCATGTGAGTGTGTTCTGTCTCCCCTCTCCCCTCTCCCCTCCCAGTTCAGAGTGAGCCTGGCTGTCACCTTGGAGCTGACTTTCCCTCCAAGCCAAGACCTCAACCTAATCTACTGACATGAGAACACCGTGGGACAAAAGAAGGAACCTGTGTTTTCTTTGGGGTTCTACTGGGTGCCTCCCTGGTCCAAAAGGGAGAGAGACCAGTTTATAACATATTTAACAATCTGCCAATCCGTCATCACCTAGGGAAGATGCAGGAACATTAAAGCAGTTTGTGTAAAGGTTATTATTAAAGTAATAGAAACACAAAGAAAAATTAGAGAATAAGAATAATAGAAAGAAAAATCACCTATGGTCTCACCATCGAGAAAATAATCAGGTTTAACATTTTGATGTAGTTCCTGCAAAGCTTTTTTCTTACAAATTCTAGCAATCATAGTGAATAATTTTGAATTTTGGTCTTTTCACTTGACATGCTCTGGCAAGCATTTTCCCCTGTTACCTATCCTTTGTAATGGCTACAAGATTTTTCAAGAGAATATATCATAATTTGGGGAATTATTTTCTTAATAACTGTACATTTAATTTGTTTTCAATCTTTTTTTATAAAATAAATAACATGCTATGAACATCATTGTACATAAAGTTTTTCATATACTTAGGATCATATCCATATGCTAGATCCTTAGAAATGGAATTACTGAGTCAAAAAACATGGAAAATTTTATGATTTTTGATGGATATTATTAAATTGATTTCCAAAATGTTTTAAACAATTTAGACTGCCACCCCAAAGGGAAGGAATGTGTTATCTCCTTACCAACCATGGGTACAATCAGGTTTTTAAATCTTAAATTGGTAAGCATGGTATTTCACAATTTTGACTCTACTCAGAATGAATGTTCTTCCATTTGTAAAGTACTTGTTTTTTCTTTATGTTGGATGTCATTCAATGTCTTTTGTGTACTTACGTATTAACATTTTAGTGTTTTTCTTATCTTTCATTCTGGGCTTTTTATATAAAGTGACATTAATTGGCTGTTATCTTTGTTGGAAATATATTTTTTCAGGTGGTTCAAATTCTAAAAAATATTATTAGTATTTTGCAAACATAAAGAAACATTTAGAGAATAATATAGCAAACACTCATGAACCTACATCCAGCTTTATCAAATAATGTTTTGCCATAATTTCAAAAATCTTTCAAGAAGAAAAAGTTACAAATTACAAAAAATATATATAATCTGAATGATACTGATTGCTTGAAATTTGGTGAGACTTACTTTGTGACCTCGTATGGTATCAGTTTTTATAATTGTTTTATGTGTTTGTGAAAAGAAAAAACATTGTTACAACTTGCAGGATTCTCTATATCTCTATTAGATCAAACTAGTTAGTTTTGGGGGTTTTGTTTGTTTGTTTTTTAATATTTATTTATGTATTTATTTGGCTGTATCCGGTCTTAGTTGCAGCATGCGGGATCTTTCCTTGCGGTGCGCAGGCTTCTCTCTACTTGTGGCACACAGGCTCTCTAGTTGTGGTGAGCAGGCTCTGGAGCGCTCAGACTTAATTGCTCCGCGGCTTGTGGGATCTTAGTTCCCCGACCAGGGATCAAACCCACATCTCCTGCATTGGAAGGCGGATTCTTAACCACTGGACCACCAGGGAAGCCTCCAAACTACTTAGTTTTACTTTCTAAATATTCTATATCTTTCTTAAAGTTTTTTTGTCTTCTTGATCTAATAGTTTCTAATAAAGGTGTTAAAAATTTCTCACCATGATTTTGAATTTGTAAGTATCTCCTTGTCATTCTGTCAGTTTTTGCCTCATATATTTTGTAACTGTGGTGTTGGGTACATACGAATTCATGATCGTATATGATTCTTCCCTTGATTATTATGTAGCATCTCTTGTTATCTAAGTTTTCTGCTTTACATTATATTTTGTCTAATACGATAACAACTACACTGGCTTTTTGGGACAGTATTACCTCTGTTTCTGTATTTGCCTTATACCTCTCTTTCCAAACACTCTTTCCCATCCTCTTTTCTTTTTTTTTTCTTTCAGATTTCATATGGTTTTCTTTTAGGCATAAGTCAGTGGTTTTCACCTTGGCTGCACATTAGAAATCATCTGGGGAAAACATTAAAATAAAATAAAAATCAACTGGGAAGTTTAAGAAAATACCTTCTGCCTGTGCTCCATGCATTTTGCTGCCCCTACAGAGAAATTAATGTGGCATTGCTGGGAGCCTGAGCGTGATATTTTTTTTCCATTGTGGTAAGAAACATATAACATAAAAGTTACCATTCTAATCGTTTTAAAGTACACAGTGAAGTAGTGTTAAGTATATTCACACTGTTGTGTAATGGAGCTCCACTCTGCTTACACCACCAGTGTCATAGTGGGTAAGTATCAGCCACAGTCTGTAGGTGGCTAAACTCTTGGTCTTATGCTTTGCTATTTGAAAATGGATTCATTTTGCGTCTACATTGCAAAAGTTTAGCAGTGTAGATATCTATTTTTCCCTCAGCATTTTGAAGACATTACTTCACTGGCTTCTTTGTAGCATCTAATATTTCTGATGGGAAGACTGTTGCTTAGCTGCACATAATCTGTCTTTTATCTATGATAGCTCTTAAGATTTTCTTTCGATCCTGGATGTTTTGCACTCACCCTGTAATGATTTAACTTTGTATCCTTTTGGTATGTAGAACACATTTGATGTGAGGATTCAACTTTTTCTCTTCATTTTCTTCTTTTGGGATCCTCACCATCTAACCTTAGTAGCCTTTAGTTATTTACCCATATTTTTCTTTCCTTTGACCATGAACTGGGTGAATTTCTCCCTCCGGGTCAGTACGCCACTCTTCAAATATTTCCAGCCTAAAGTTCATTCTGTCTATTGATTTTTAAATTTTAATGTCTATTTTTTTAATTTATATTTGTTTCTTTTTCAGATCCACCTGTTTTTTGTTTCACTGTTGATTTTTTTGGCTTCATTTTTTTTGTTCTTTTTTAATGGAAGTGTTATCTTCATTGATTTCTTTGAGCATCATCAGAACATTTACTTTCCAGTTCCTTATCAAACAGTTCCAGAAAATTAATTTTATCTGAAGTGAATTCATGTTCCAACTGGAGAGGTGGGGTTCAAACTCTTTTTTGTTGTTGTTGTTAGATATTTTAATGTGGTTTTGGAATTCTATTTTGCAGAAGGCTCATTTTTAGTAGAAAGTTTTTTAGTCTTTTAATTATTTCTTCTCTTTGCCTTTCCCTCCATGTTCACCCCTTCCCAACAACGTATGTTTTTGGCACATAGCACCCACTGGAGTCCCCAGTTTAGAACTGGGTACGTAGTAGTATTTTGGTATTCCTGACTTACTTTGATATTGTGGGTATCAGTCTATGGCCATACCACCCTGAACACGCCTGATCTCGTCTGATCTCGGACGCTAAGCAGGGTCAGGTCTGGTTAGCACTTGGACGGGAGGCATTGTAGACATCACAGATTTCTTCACTGCCTCATGTTGTGTCTTTGAATTCCTGCTTCCCAACATCTGCACTTTTCTGTGAACCCATACCTCTCAGCAATGGGTGAGCCAACTTTTTCTATCTGTTTCCTATGACTAGAGAGAGCCCCAGCCCTAATCCTTGTCCTCAGTGTTCCCTGTATGAAGCTGTACCTAAGGGAGCTGAAGCCTTGGACATAGGAATGGAAGACCGGTAGGTATACAGCTGCAATTCTGCTCTCTTCACTGTGGCATTTTTGTTTGTTTCAGCTCCATGGCGGTATTTATATTTATGTTTTTTAAATTTGTTTATTGAGGTATAGTTACATTATATTAGTTTCAGGTGTACAACATAGTGATTCAAAACTTTTATAGATTATACTCCATTTAAAGTTTTTATATAATACTGGCTATATTCCTTGTGCTGTACACTATATCTTTGTCCCTCATTTATTTTATACATAATAATTGTACTCCTTAATCCCCTACGTCTATCTTGCTACAAACCCTTCCCCTCTCCCCACTAGTAACCACTAGTTTGTTCTTTATAACTGGGAGTCTTTTTCTGTTTTGCTTTATATGTTTGTTTTATTTTTAGATTCCACATATCAGTGATAACATAAAATATTTGTCTTTCTTTGTGTGACTTATTTCACTAAGCATAATACCCTCCAGGCCCATCCATGTTATTGCAAAAGGCAAAATTTCATTCTTCTTTATGGCTGAGTAGTATTCCATTGTTTATATATACCACATCTTCATTATTCATTCATCTGTTGGTGGACCTTAGGTTGCTTCCATGTCTTAGCTATTATAAATAATGCTGCTATGAACACTGGGGTGCATGTATCTTTTCAAATTAGTGTTTTTGTTTTTTTCAGATGTATACCCAGGAGTGGAATTGCTGGGTCAAATGATAGTTCTATTTTTAGTTTTTTGAGGAACCTCCATACTCTTTTCCACAGTGACTGTACTAATTTACATTCCCACCAACAGTGTACAGGAGTTCCCTTTTCTTCAGATCCTCGCCAAAATTTATTTGCGGTCTTTTTGATGATAGACTTTCTGACAGGTGTGAGGTGATATCTCCTTGTGGTTTTGACTCACATTTCTCTGATGATTAGCAATGTTGAGCATCTTTTCATGTGCCTGTTGACCATCTGTATGTCTTCTTTGGAAAAATGTCTAGTCAGGTCTTCTGCCCTTTTTAAAATTGGGTTGTTTGGTTTTTTTTATATTGAGTTGTATGAGCTGTTCATATATTTTGGCTGTTAACTCCTTATCAGTCATATCATTTGCAAATATTTTCTCCCATTCAGTAGATTGCCTTTTTAAATTTTTTCAACAGTTTTCTTTGCTGTGCAAAAAAGATTTTGAGTTTAATTAGGTCCCATTTGTTTATTTTTTGCTTTTGTTTCCTTTTTTGAACTCAGTTATATCATTTTGATTTTCCCTTTTCATATCCTATTTATTATTACTGTGTTTGGGACAGGTGTGGGCACTAAAGGTGGGAGGGTTTTATCAGAGCCTGAAGCTGCTTCACCACTTGACCAGACATGAGTCGTTTACTTCTTTGGGACTTATGTGATCAAATATTACTTCATTCCTCTTTTGATTCCTCTTCATACTTCAAACCTCAAAGAACTCTCTCCTCCAGACATTGAATAAATATTCTACTTTGTCTGATGATTTTACTCTTTTATTTTAATCATTTGTTTTAACATTCTACTTAGAACACATTTTATTATAAAGTATGGAACGAGGAACTTCTTAAAGAGCTAAAATCTTCTCAAAACCATTTATTGGAAAGTCCCTTCTTTTCTCATTATCATTTCCTAAAGTATTATATATAAGATTTATTTCTAAACTACCTTTTCTGTTCCATTAATTTACCTCTCTAGTCATCTTCCAATAGCATTCTGATTTAATTATTGCAGCTTTCATATGTTTTAGTATATCAGACAGACCTAATCCCACTGCATTATTCTTTCTTTTTACAAAATATGTTTTAATTCATGTCTCAATAAACTTTACTTCCTTTTTTTTTTTTTTTTTTTTTTTTTTTGCAGTACGCGGGCCACTCATTGCTGCAGCCCCCCAGTCGCGGAGCACAGGCTCCGGACGCGCAGGCCCAGCGGCCACGGCCCATGGTCCCAGCCGCTCCGCGGCACACGGAATCCTCCCGAACCGGGGCAGGAGCCCACGTCCACAGCATCGGCAGGCAGACTCCCAACCACTGCGCCACCAGGGAAGCCCTACTTCCTTTTTTTAATTAAAAAATCACATTGGAGGGGCTTCCCTGGTGGCGCAGTGGTTGAGAGTCCGCCTGCCGATTCAGGGCACACGTGTTCGTGCCCTGGTCCAGGAGGATCCTATATGCCGCGGAGCGGCTGGGCCCGTGAGCCGTGGCCGCTGGGCCTGCGCGTCCGGAGCCTGTGCTCCGCGACTGGGGGACCGCAGCAGGGAGAGGCCCGCGTACCGCAAAAGAAAAAAAAAATTACATTGGAATTTTTATTAGTATTTGCATTAAACCCACATATTAATTTGAAGAAATTTTGCAGAAGTATGCATGCATTAATTTATCATTTTTAAAATCTCCCATTAAAATGATTTTTCTTTTCATGTCATATTCATTTTTTAAGGTAATTCTAGTTTTTTAATTGCTTTCTCTCCCTTTTCCATTATTTTTAAAAATAGTAATTCGTGGTCCATAGGACAACTCTATCTTGTTGCTGCTTCCTATGTTGGCTGGCATTTCTATCTCTTTTTTCTTACTAGTGAACGCATTTACAGGCATGAATGTAACTGATTCTGAAAGAGTTCCTTGCCCTTTTCAAAAAACTGTGTTCAAGTTTTATTTGATAAGCTGTTAATAGTTTTTGGTTAAGTAGTTTTTAAGTTTTTATTCCTCATTACAAAAGCTGTAACCCTTAATTACAGGAAATTATGAAAACCCAAGAGAGGGGGAAATTTCAACTTGGAGATTATGTACAGGTTGCTTTATAGATGCCTTTTCTTTGAAGATGTACCTTGAAAAATAGATAATTTGACAGTGGGACTGGGAGAAAAGGAAAGATAGAAGGGCAGTCTAGAGGGCAAAAAAGGTTTGGAGATAAAAACCTTCAGCATGGCTCACAGGACATTGCTGGGTTCATGGAGTAAGGATGGACATAGATAAGACTGGAGGTGAGCTGGGATGAGATTTTGGAGATCTTGAATGTTAGGCTAAGGAGTTTGGCATTCATATTCTGCAGGAAGTGAAAAAAATCCAAGTCCCACCTTTGTCCTTAAAAAATCTCAACTTCCGGAACACAAAATTCCTGTAAAGCTCTTTTTGTACTACAGCACATAGAAGTACAATGTTATATTTGAGAATCACTATTTGTTCATTTCCTGCAAGACATGTTTGAATGTAAAATGGGAGGAAAAGCCTTGTATTTAAGTTCCTTCCTGATTTTTTTCCCCAAAGGGAAGGGGGAAAGTTACAAATTCATCCTCTACGATTGAACACAAGCAAAACTCCACCTCTGTGCCCAGCTGTAAAACACAGTCACAGCAATGGCACAATAACTATGAAGTCAGAAAAAGTAGTATATTGCTGGGAGAGCAAATTTCTAATCAGTAAAGATTCTTTGTAATGTTATCTGAAACCTGAGAGGTCTGCAGTTTTGGCTGTTTGCCCAGTAAATTGAAAGGACTTTTTTTTTTTAATCTGGGGTTTAATTTTTCTTGGTCTAAGGCCCTCTCTGTCACTAGTGGTGAGTCAGAAGGACTGCCTGAAATAGTTCATGTGCAGCTTTTTACGTTCATGTCTGATCTTCCTTGGATGGCCAGAACTGTTTATTGTTCATCTATTTATTTCACAAAAACCAGCAAAGTGTTCATATATTAATAGTTTGCTGAATTGTATAAAAAGATTTCAACTCATCTGTCAAAAATGTGAGACAACAAATAGCATTGTGTGATGTGTATTTTGATGTGAACTTTAGGCTGGTAGTTAGAATCATAAGTACAAAAGTAACCAAGAAGTTTTCTTATCCCTTTTCCTTGACTGGGAAGAACTGCCCAGTGAATGCTATTAGCCAATGAAGAAAGTTCTGATAAAGATATTTTTTCAAAATAGTAATAGAAAGTAAAAACACTTACTTACAGAAAGTGGTCATCATAAACTAAAAAGACAGAATTACACATGGAATAGTGATATCCATCTTTGGGCATAAGATAGAATAACAGAAGCCCCCTCTCCAAAACTCTTAAAAGAATGAAAAATGTCAGGCAGTAAATAATGCGCTAGTGGTGTGCAAACTAAGGCAGACCACAGATTCTGAAGAATATCCTGAGGTAGAATGAGAGGGTTTTCCCACTTCTCACTTCTACCCTACCCTCTGTAGACCATTGTGGCCTCTGGAGCACTCCTCAGAGGTGCCGTTTGTGTTTCTGGAAGAGAGCTTCTATTGTCCATAGACACAGGTACCAAATCAAGAGAGCATGAGAAGCTGGGCAGAAAGAGTCCAGGAAAAAATGTTGCTAAAGTTATCATTGACACCAGCCCAAAGAGAATACGTAAAGACCCCTTGCCCTAGATGTGTTTGTAGGAAGTAAGTTGGTATTGCTCTAAACTAAAGAAACAGATGGGGCTCTGGAACATTTCCTCCCTGGAGCTCCTGGACATGCTTTATCTTTTCATCATTGCCATATATCTCGCCTCAACCATTGTTCAGTGCTGGATTAGAAAGTAGCTTAAGACACAGTTCTTAAAGTTAGATTGGTGATTGCCAGGGGCTGGGGGGTGGGGGAAATGGGGAGATGTTGGTCAAAGGATACAAACTTCCAGTTATAGGTGGATAAGTTCTGGGGAGCTAGTGTCCCAGTTAGCAATACTGTATTATGTACTTGAAAATTGCTAAGAGAGTAGATCTTAAATGTTTGCACACCAAATAAATGGTAATCATGTTAGATGATGGATGTGTTAATTAACATTATCATGGTAATCATTTTGCAATATATATATATATGTATGTCATATAATCATATTGTACACAAACTAACACAATGTTATATGTTAATTATATCTCAATAAAGCTAAAAAAAATGACATGGCTGTCAATTTCTTACAGTCTTGTGGAGATTCATTTATTCATTCAATGTATATGCAGCACCTGTGTGCCATGAATGTATGACCAGAAGGCAGAGTGTTTGCCAAATGAGAGGCGCAGCTACCATATGCAATGGGATTTAGGAAGCTATCTTTATAAGCTGATGGCCTGGGAAGGCTTTACCAAAGGACTCATGATTTGACTGGGACTTGTGGAATGGGTAGGGTTTGAACTGGAAGAGAAGGAGAAAGTTATAGCTGGAAGTGTGGAGGCATGAGTAGGAGACCTGAGAGAACTCAAGCAAGGAAGTGAGGTTTAGGCCAGGTTGGGAATACCTGGGAGTTAAGAAATATGGGAGGAAAGGGAAAGTGTGGTAGGCAGAATAATGCATGCTGACCCCAGAGATATCCATGACCAAATATGTCAACCTACACGGCAAAAGGGACTTTGCAGATGTGAGTTACGGAACTTGAGATGGGGAGTTTATCCTGCATTATGTGGGTGGGCACAATGGAATCACAAGGGTCCTTAGATATAAGAGGAAGGCAAGAGGGTCAAAGAAGGAGATGTGACCACGGAAGCAGAGCTTGGAGGGATGGAAAGAAGGGGGCCACGAGCCGTGGACGGCAGGTAGCCTCCAGAAGCTGAAAAGGCAAGGAAATTGATTCTCCCCTGGAGCCTCCAGAGGGAATACAGTCCTGCCAACACCTTGATCTTAGCCCAGTGAGACCCATGTTAGACTCCTAACCTTCACAACTGTAAGCTATCACAGTGTGTTGTTTCAGACCACTGTGTGTGGTAATTTGTTACAGCAATGACAGGAAACTAATACAAAAGAAAAGTAACGTTAAAGAATTAATGTAAAGCACTTCATATTAATCCTTTAAAAAATATTCACAGGGGCTTCCCTGGTGGCGCAGTGGTTGGGAGTCCGCCTGCCGCTGCAGGGGACAAGGGTTCGCGCCCCGGTCCGGGGCGGGGGTCGGGGTCGGGGTCGGGGGGAGGTCCCGGGGTCCCACATGCCGCGGAGCGGCTGTGCCCGTGAGCCATGGCCGCTGAGCCTGAGCGTCCGGAACCTGTGCTCCGCAACGGGAGAGGCCACAACAGTGAGAGGCCCGCGTACCGCAAAAAAAAGAAAAAGAAAAAAAATTCACAATATTGTAACAAAGCTGGAACTACTCTTATAGCCATTTTACCAGGAAGAAAGTGAGGCTTGGAGAGGTTGTGAAATTGCCCATGGCCTCACACATAGTAAACTGCAACTTCTCCCTGTAGTGGATCCTGAGTGGGGAAAGGGAGTTTGTCCAGAGGTAGGGCAAAAAGAAGTGAGGGGGGAAAAGTGCCAAAGAGAGAGAGAAGGACAAAGAAAAGTGTGTGTGTGTGTGTGTGTGTGTGTGTGTGTGTGTGTGTGTGTGTG
>NW_020837946.1:28263694-28304684 GCF_003676395.1 Aethalodelphis obliquidens | reverse complement strand
GTGTGTGTGTGTGTGTGTGTGTGTGTGTGTGTGTGTGTGTGTGTGTGTTGCGAGGGTGTCAATAAAGATAAACTTTGTTTACTTCTATCAATACTTCGGCTACGATGTCCAGGCTCAGTTGAGTCCCCACCTTGGTTGTTTTTAATGAAGGGGCCAGTCAAACGTTTTTCCCATTGATTTGATCTAATCACTTTTCTTTCCAAATGTTAAAATTTGAATTTCCATTTCTTTTAAACAAATCTGTAGAATAATTTAAAACGAAAATTCTTTTTTCACTGTGGATATCCTGCACCATGTTAAAAATGGATCATTAAAACAAAAATTTTATGCTATGTGAATTATATCTCAATTTTAAAAAAATTTAGACTATGTAGTTAAGATCCCTAGAAGGAATTAAAGTAAATGTTAAAATTTAACCTAAGGTCAAAGCTAGAGTCACTTTTTAACCAAGGGTTACCTCCTACACAGCATGTCAAGTGAAAATTATCCTGGAAAAGGTGTTGAATTGCCCAGAGTACAGCAATAATCAAGATTAGTCTAGTCTTTACCATTTCTTAGTGAATTCAGTGCAGCCAGTTCTTCCTACAGCATTGGAGTCCATCACCGTTTCTATTGTTAGGCAACAGATGAGGTTGTTGGGCTTGCATTTCAGCTCTAGGTTGTAGGAAAAATACAATTTGAGTGTGCACAGTTGACTTGGCAGAAATTAAAGACATATATGTGCAATTTCTCTGTATGATTCAATTCTACTATCTACTTCATACGATTTCATCTAATCCCTTTCCTCACTTCTATTTACTTTATAATTAAATTCTACTATCTAGTCCTAGTGAACCATAACATTCCTTCTATACATAATACATGCCCCTGCAAAAACACAAAGTCATAGTTCTTCCACATAGATATACATAACCTTAACATTTTCATATATTTCTTTATAATCATTTTTCCATATTTTAAAACACACTTGAGATCATCATGTACAAATTGTTACACATTTTCAGTGTTTTTAGTTTTCTGATATTATAGCTAATGCTGCAGTGGACATATATGAACACACTTCTTGGCCTTTCTGACTGTACTTGTTCATTTTTTAAAATTTTGAAATAACAGGTTTAAATTTTGAAACAATTACAGAAAGGTTGAAAGTACAATTCAAAGAATTTTATTTTCTTTAGTCATTTGAGAGTAAGTTATCAATGCCACATCACCCCTGAATATTTCTCTGTGTGCTTTCCTACAAATAACACTCTCCCACTTAACCATAGAATAACAACCCAAATCCAGAACTTAACATTGATACACTACTACCGTCTAATAATTTATAGTCTCCATTCAAGTTTGGCCAATTGTTCCAATAATTCCTTTATAGCAAAAGCATCCAATTCAGAGTCAGGTATTATATGCAGTTGTCATGTCTCTGTATAGTTTTCCTATATATTGGAACATTGGTTCAGTCTTTTCTTGATCTCATGGTCTTGACACTCTGGAAGAGTACAGGCCTGTTATTTTTTTATTTTATCAATTTGGGTTTAATTTATATTTCCTCATGATTAAGCCGAAATTTATTATGAATATTTGTCAAGAAAAACAGAACTAATGCTGAGTTTTCCTCTTTGCCAGGTCGTATGTGATTTACATTTGTCCCATTACTGATGATGTTCACTTTGACCATTTGATCAAGGTGGTGTCTGCCAGGCTTCTTCACTGTAAAATTATTCTTTTCCCCTTTGTAATTAATAAATACTTTGTGGGGAGGTACTTTGGAACTATGAACATATTCTGTTTCTCATCAAACTTTTAATTTACTCATTCATTTAGATCAGTATGGACTCATAGATTCATGTTTTATTCATGGATTATAATCCATTGTTATCATTATTTGTGTCCACGTTCAGTTTGTCCCCGATTTGGCAACTGGGAGCCTGTTCAAGTTGGCTTGTGTCCTTTTGACATGTCTTCTTTATTTTTTGAAAACCTCTTTGTTTTCTGGTACAACAAAATATTCTAGGATTGCCTTGTACTTTTCTTGCACCGGCCCTGGAATCAGCCACTTCTCCAAGGAAACTTGATTCCCTTTAGTGGAAAATGGTATTTAGAAGCCAAGACCTGGGTGCTAGATGTATTCATTGCTATTGGGATGTTGCTGGCCAGTAGACAGCATACAGGTATACACACAGGCAGACATTTCCATCTAGAATTATTTCTCTAGTTATATATTAAAAAGTATAAGTTCACACTGACACACCTAATTCCAATCCAATATCTTTTTATATTGTTCTCCACTAGGAAAAACCAGGCTTCTATTATCTTTAAAACATTTGCTTATTTGATCAATTTTCTTTATATAACTATAAGTGGATTGAATGGTGGTCCCCAAAATTATATGTCCACATCCTAGCCCCTGGAACCTATGAATGTGACCTTACTTGAAAAAGGGGTCTTTGCAGATGTAATTAAGATCTTAAGGTGGGATCATCTTGGATTATCTGGGTGGAACTTAAATCCAATGGCAGGTGTCTTTATGAAAAACACACACAGAGAAGAGAGACACACAGGGAGAAGAGGGGAAGGCCATACAAGGACAGAGGCAGAGATTGGACTTCTGCAGCCACAAGCCATCTGACGCTGGAAGGATTCTCCCCTAGAGCCTTTGGAGCTAGCACCGCCCTGCAGACACCTTGATTTTCTAAGAACCTCACGCCTCCTCTGCTGCCCCATCTCCCGTGCTAGTGCCCTCTTTCTCTGCTCCAGCTCTGACTCCCCAGCTCAAGCCACTTCCCACCTTCTTCATGGATGCCCTTCTCACCCACTGGAACTCCACACCCAACAGCAGGCCACCCTCTGTGTGGAAGCCCTCCTCGTAATGTTGCCAGATAAAATACAGGATGTCCAGTTAAATTTGAATTTCAGATAAACTACAAACAATTCATGCAAGATTTGAGACATATTTATACTAAAAAATTATTCATTGTTTATCTGAAATTCAAATTTAATAGGGTGTCAAGTTTTGTTTTATTGGCTTTTTTCCCCCTTGGCTAAATCTGGCAACCCTACCTCCTTACCCTAAGACCTCCACCTCCATGGAATGGCCTCTATACTCCACTGGGACTCTGCATTTGCACAGGGCTGCCCCTCTGATGGGCACCCTTTCCTCTCTGCTCCGATTCTGGTGCCCCATGCCGGGCCATCATGGCTCCCCACACTCCACCCCTACTACCACAGACACATGCCTTGCTTTGTCCCACCTAATAGCTTTAGGACTGAATTGTTTAGGAAGAGAAGAGAAAGGAAGGGAAGGGAATGGAATAGAAGAGGAAGAGAAGTCTGATTATACTTTTCAGTCTGCTTCATATTCTCCCTATAACAGAATACTTTTTATGTGAAGAAATGGGCTGTATTAGGGTTCTCCAAAGAGAGAGAACCAATAGGATGGATGGATGGATTGATAGATGGATGGTTAGATAGATAGATAAATGATAGATATACTGAAGATATTTATTTTATGAATTGGCTCACACAGTTTTGGTGGCTGAGAAGTCCCGCAATCTGTCCTCTGCAAGCTGGAGAACCAGGAAAGCTGGTGGAATAATTCAGTTTGAGTCCAAAGGCCTGCAAAGTGGAAGGGGGTGTGGGTGGGATGGAAGGGTAGGAGTGGGTACTGCTGTAAGTCCTGGAACGTGAAGGCTCAAGAAGCAGGGCTTTAATGTCTGGGGTCAGGAGAAGACGGTCATTCAAGCTCAAAAAGAGAAAGCTGAGATTTTGCCCTTCCTTTGCCTTTTTTATCCTGTTCGGACCCTCAGTGGATTGGATGATGCCCACCCACAATGGTGAGGGCAGATCTTTACTCAATCTACTCAACCAAATGCTAATCTCTTTCGGAGACATTCTCACAGACACACCCAGAAATAGTGTTTTACCAGCTACCTGGGCATCCATTAGCCCAGTCTAACATTTCATGATCTAACATAAAATTAATCATCACATTGCCTACGTGAAGTATTGATTGCCCTTTGTCAGTCACTAAATGGAAAATAAATTGTGTTTTTTAAGGATTACTTGAGGATAGTGAGATTTTAAAAGACTCAAATGCTAGGAGAAATAGCATTTGAAGAGTGTCCAGTGTCCTATCTTTTGATCTCCTCATCATTTTTCAGATGCTGTCTTTGTTGATGCCTCTCATCTCTTTATAATGTGTCTACTCTGGATTTTTATGAGATTTCTGAATAAGAACCCATAAGCACCAAACTCTAAAGTTCCCACTTTTTCTCACAACTGTCATTGCCTCAGCCTCAACCATTCCTTTGATTTTAAACAAAAAGTGGGGAAGATTTAAAAGAGTTCTAGCAAGCAAAATAAAAATAAATAAGGAAACACAAGCTTTAAATGATACATTAAACAAGATGGACTTAATTGATACTTATAGGACATTCCATCCAAAAACAACAGAATATACTTTCTCCTCAAGTGCTCATGGAACATTCTCCAGGATAGATCATATCTTGGGTCACAAATCAAGCCTTGCTAAATTTAAGAAAATTGCAATCGTACCAAGTATCTTTTCTGACCACAACACTATGAGACTAGATGTCAATTACAGGAAAAAATCTGTAAAAAATACAAACACAGGCTTCCCTGGTGGCGCAGTGGTTGAGAGTCCGCCTGCCGATGCAGGGGACACGGGTTCGTGCCCCAGTCTGGGAAGAACCCACATGCCGTGGAGCTGCTGGGCCCGTGAGCCATGGCCACTGAGGCTGTGTGTCCGGAGCCTGTGCTCCACAACAGGAGAGGCCACAACAGTGAGAGGCCTGTGTACCGCAAAAATAAATAAATAAATTTTAAAAATACAAACACATGGAGGCTAAACAATACACTACTAAATAACCAAGAGATCACTGAAGAAATCAAAAAGGAAATCAAAAAATACCTAGAAACAAATTACAATGAAAACAAGACAACCCAAAACCTATGGGATGCAGCAAAAGCAGTTCTAAGAGGGAAGTATATAGCAATACAATCCTACCTCAAGAAACAAGAGACATCTCAAATAAACAACCTAACCTTACACCTAAAGCAATTAGAGAAAGAAGAACAAAAATCCCCCAAAGTTAGCAGAAGAAAAGAAATCATAAAGATCAGATCAGAAATAAATGAAAAAGAAATGAAGGGAAAAAAATAGCAAAGATCAATAAAACTAAACGTGGTTCTTTGAGAAGATAAACAAAATTGATAAACCATTAATTAGCCAGAGTCATCAAGAAAAAAGGGGAGAAGACTAACATCAATAGAATTAGAAATGAAAAAGGAGAAGTAACAACTGACACTGCAGAAATACAGAGGATCATGAGAGATTACTACAAGCAACTCTATGCCAATCAAATGGACAAGCTGGAAGAAATGGACAAATTCTTAGAAAAGCACAGCCTTCTGAGACTGAACCAGGAAGAAATAGAAAATATAAATAGACCAATATGAAATTGAAACTGTGATTAAAAATCTTCCAACAGACAAAAGCCCAGGACCAGATGGCTTCACAGGCGAATTCTATCAAACATTTAGGGAAGAGCTAACACCTATCCTCCTCAAACTCTTCCAAAATATAGCAGAGGGAGGAAAACTCCCAAACTCATTCTACGAGGCCACCATCACCCTGATACCAAAAGCAGACAAAGATGTCACAAAGAAAGAAAACTACAGGCCAATATCACTGATGAACATAGATGCAAAAATCCTCAACAAAACACTAGCAAACAAAATCCAACAACACATTAAAAGGATCTTACACCATGATCAAGTGGGGTTTATCCCAGGAATGCAAGGATTCTTCAATATACGCAAATCAATCAATGTGATACACCATATTAACAAATTGAAGAATAAAAACCATATGATCATCTCAATAGATGCAGAAAAAGCTTTTGACAAAATTCAACACCCATTTATGAAAAAACTCTCCAGAAAGTAGGCATAGAGGGAACTTACCTCAACATAATAAAGGCCATAGATGACAAACCCACAGCCAACATTGTTCTCAATGGTGAAAAACTGAAACCATTTCATCTAAGGTCAGGAAAAAGACAAGGTTGTCCACTCTCACCACTATTAATCAACATTGTTTTGGAAGTTTTAGCCACAGCAGTCAGAGAAGAGAAAGAAAAAATAGGAATACAAATCGGAAAAGAAGTAAAGCTGTCACTGTTTGCAGATGACATGATACTATACATAGAGAATCCTAAAGATGCTACCAGAAAACTACTAGAGCTAATCAATGAATTTGGTAAAATAGCAGGATACAAAATTAATGCATAGAAATCTCTTGTATTCCTATACACTAATGATGAAAAATCTGAAAGAGAAATTAAGGAAACACTCCCATTTACCACTGCAACAAAAAGAATAAAATATCTAGGAATAAACCTACCTAAGGAGACAAAAGACCTGTATGTAGAAAACTATAAGACACTGATGAAAGAAATTAAAGATGATGCAAACAGATGGAGAGATATACCATGTTCTTGGATTGGAAGAATCAACATTGTGAAAATGACTATACTACTCAAAGCAATGTACAGATTCAATGCAATCCCTATCAAACTGCCAATGGCATTTTTCACAGAACTAGAACAAAAAATTTCACAATTTGTATGGAAACACAAAAGACCCTGAATAGCCAAAGCAATCTTGAGAAAGAGAAACAGAGCTGGAGGAATCAGGCTCCCGGACTTCAGACTATACTACAAAAGCTACAGTAATCGACAGTATGGTATGGGCACATAAACAGAAACATAGATCAATGGAACAGGGTAGAAAGCCCAGAGATAAACCCATGCACATATGGTCACCTTATTTTTGATAAAGGAGGCAAGAATATACAATGGAGAAAAGACAGCCTCTTCAATAAGTGGTGCTGGGAAAACTGGACAGCTACATGTAAAAGAATGAAATTAGAACAGTCCCTAACACCATACACAAAAATAAACTCAAAATGGATTAAAGACCTAAATGTAAGGCCAGACATTAAAAACTCTTAGAGGAAAACATAGGAAGAACACTCTATGACATACATCACAGCAAGATCCTTTTGACCCACTTCCTAGAGAAAGGGAAATAAAAACAAAAATAAACAAATGGGACCTAGTGAAACTTAAAAGCTTTTGCACAGCAAAGGAAACTATAAACAAGACGAAAAGACAACCCTCAGAATGGGAGAAAATATTTGCAAATGAAGCAACTGACAAAGGATTGATCTCCAAAATTTATAAGCAGCTCATGCAGCTTAATAACAAAAAAACAAACAACCCAATCCAAAAATGGGCAGAAGACCTAAATAGACATTTCTCCAAAGAAGATATACAGAGTGCCAACAAACACATGAGAGAATGCTCAACATCACTAATCATGAGAGAAATGCAAATCAAAACTACAATGAGATATCATCTCACACCAGTCAGAATGGCTATCATCAAAAAATCTAGAAACAATAAATGCTGGAGAGGGTGTGGAGAAAAGGGAACCCTCTTACACTGTTGGTGGGAATGTAAATTGATACAGCCACTGTGGAGAACAGTATGGAGGTTCCTTAAAAAGCTACAAATAGAACTACCATATGACCCAGCAATCCCACTACTGGGTATATACCCTGAGAAAACCATAATTCAAAAAGAGTCATGTACCAAAATGTTCATTGCAGCTCTATTTACAATAGCCCAGAGATGGAAACAACCTAAGTGTCCATCATTGGATGAATGGATAAAGAAGATGTGGCACATATATACAATGGAATATTACTCAGCCATAAAAAGAGACGAAATTGAGCTATTTGTAATGAGGTGGATAGACCTAGAGTCTGTCATACAGAGTGAAGTAAGTCAGAAAGAGAGAGACAAATACCGTATGCTAACACATATATATGGAATTTAAAAAAAAAATGTCATGAAAAACCTAGGGGTGAAACAGGAATAAAGACACAGACTTACTAGAGAATGGACTTGAGGCTATGGGGAGGGGGAAGTGTAAACGGTGACAAAGCGATAAAGAGGCATGGACATATATACACTACCAAACGTAAGGTAGATAGCTAGTGGGAAGCAGCCACATAGCACAGGGAGATCAGCTCGGTGCTTTGTGACCACCTAGAGGGGTGGGATAGGGAGGGTGGGAGAGAGACGCAAGAGGGAGGAGATATGGGGATATATGTATATGTATAGCTGATTCACTTTGTTATAAAGCAGAAACTAACCCACCATTGTAAAGCAATTATACTCCAATAAAGACGTTAAAAATAAAATAAAAATTAAAAGATAAAAGAGATCCAGTATATCTGCTAAATACTGAAAATAAATCAATAATCCCACCCACAGTTATTCTTTCTGCCAAGTTCAGGTGTTCTCTTCTTTAGTCTACCTCAGACCATCCTTATCAACATTATATGCCAGCCACTCATCAGAGTCATGGCCTTGGAGATCTGCTTTTCTATTCTTTTTTTAAAATTTATTTTATTGGGGAGCAGCTGATGAGGAGAGAGCCGGCCGGCGATGTGGGACGGTAAGAGAACCCCTGGGGGCATGGCATCGGGCCCCCAAGTGTGGCGGGAGCCTTGAAGAAGCCTGGTTCCACGCCTCTGAAGCGACTCTTTCGCGACTGCCGCAAGTCCCAAGTGCCAAAGAGATGGATGAAACTGTTTCCGAGTTTTTCAGGAGGACCATCTTGAAAATCCCAATGACTGAAATGATGACAATACTAAAACCTGGAATTTTTTGTCTGAAAATCAACTGCAGACTGAAAACTTCCAGCATAGAAAGGAATCTCTTGTTCAGGACTTGGTTCTGCCTTGTGAGGAGAATCGTGCAAGTCTCAATGATGCAGCCGTTTTAGACATCATTTATACTCAATTTCATCGGCATCAGAAAGTTTGGGATGTTTTTCAGATGAGTAAAGGACCAGGTGAAGACATTGACCTTTTTGATATGGAACAATTCAAAATTCTTAAGAAAAATTCTTAAGAGAGCATTAAAAAATGTGACAGTCAGCTTCAGAGGTGCCGAGGAGAATGCAGTATGGATTCGAATTGCCTGAGGAACACAGTATAGAAAGCCAAACCAGTACAAACCTGCTTACGTGATGTATTATTCCCAAACTCCATATGCCTTCACTTCTTCCTCCCAACTGAAAAGCAATCTACCCCTTCTGGGTCAGGCACTGACAATTGCTAGCAAACACCATCAGACTGTGAAAATGGACCTCAGAAGGCAGTGTCTGGACGCTTTTAAGGCTAATGTTTTTAAACAGTATAATCAGACCTTTGAAACTCAACTCTACTACACCTCTACAAGAAAGAAGCCTTGAGCTAGATATAAATATGGATTCAAGGATCATTCCTGAAAGCAAAATAGAAAAAGAGAGAGTCCAGAGAGTGACTCAAGAAATTTTTGGAGACCATCCACAACCAAGACTAGAATTTGCACAATACAAGCTTGAAACGAAATTCAAAAGTGACTAAATGGGGGCATCCTGGCTGAGAGAGAAGAACCCCTCCAGTGCCTGGTTAAGTTCTCTAGCCCCCATCTTCTGGAAGCACTGAAATCCTTAGCGCCAGCCAGTATTGCAGATGCACAACTTTCTCCAATGCTCACTTGCATACCCAATAAGGCAATGAATTATTTTAAAATTAGAGATAAATAAGATGTATGTGGTTCTGTAAGCACAGCATCCTTGACTGTATTGCATATGCATTTTAGTTCATGACTAGCTGGAGAGCTTCTATCTGCAAACTTGTTTTAGAGATTCATCCTTGATATTGATGTTTGAGAAATGTTCAGTATAATTCTTGGGACTGATTCTTTCCTCCTCTTGCAAAGCATAGCAGTTGTGGGACTTTAAGATGTGACAGGATGTCTTTTTTTCTCACTCCTGTCTCTCCTCAGTCCTGGAGAGGCCTGCTTCCAGTTGCTGGTTTCCAGGGATTTTCTCTTAAGCCTTGGATCACAGAAAGAAGCACCAAGAAACTATACCCAACTCAAAACTTTCTAGGAGAATCATAAAATTGGTCCATTCGAAAGGTAGAATTGGACCCATTAAGTTATTATTGCAGGAGGTAGCCTATCAGTTGATTCAGCTATATAAAGTAATGATTTCATTGTAAATATGATACTTCTTATAATCTATTTTATCATACATATGGCATTTGAACTGACCGATAATAACAGGTTTGTGAATAAAGATATTTGAAAACGAGTAACAAAAAAAATAAACAAACAAAAAATTTATTTTATTGAAGTATAGTTGATTTATAATGCTGTGCTAATTTCAGCTTTACAGCAAAGTGATTCAGTTATACATGTATATATTCCTTTCCATATTCTTTTCCACTATGGTTTATCACAGGATATTGACTATAGTTCCCTGTGCTCTACAGTAGGACCTTGTTGTTTATCCATTCTATATATAATAGTTTGCACCCGCTAATCCCAAACTCCCAATCTATTTCTTCCCCACTCCCCCTCCCCTTTGGCAACCACAAGTCTGTTCTCTGTGTCTGTGAGTCTGTTTCTGGGAGATCTGTTTTTCTTACATCCTCTGCACACTAATGCTGCACCACTGTTTCTGTGCCCAGGCACGGGGCAGAGCCGAGCACCAGGCCTCTCTCCTCTCTGTCCATGTTCTGTCCCTGCCACAGGTGTTTTCATCTTTGCACCACAGACTTGTAGCTCCCAGCACTTCCCTTTCATCTCCCTGCTGTTTCCTGCTCCTCACATACAAAAGTGTGACACTGGACAGACAGATCTCCCTCTTCAGGCTGAAGCAACGTAAGGAGACTTCACGGCCTTGTCATCACCTAGTTAGCCCTTCTGACTTATCCATATCACTTTTATAAATTTACGGGGCAAAAATCAGAACTCAAGCAGCGTTGGGGCCTAAAATGATGACCAAATTAGAAACTGTAATTTAGGGAAGCAGCTCGATTTCCTAAGTGCTCTCTACTTATGTTTTTTCATCTACTGTCCAACCAACTGCAACCATAAATTGAAGTGCTGTGGTTAGAGAGCACATTTCTGATCAAATAAATCACAAATCTAAGTCAGCCGGTCAAGGCATAACATGCTCTTTTCTCTTTTTACAGTCATAGGAAGCAATAAATGACAAAGGCTTGCATGCAATAAAGCTGTTATCAGACTGTGAGAAAAAAAAAATCCCATACATTAGTGGTTACATTATAGCTACACCAAGCTAATAAATTCAGATGCCTTTTACATGCTAGAGTATTTTCCCATCACAAATGACGTACCAAGTCATGTTTGTCTTTCCAAAGATTTGTCACAGTCATTCCTACCATTCCTGCGTGAATCATCCGGGCTCATCTGTTATGACTTAGAAGATTGTGGCTAATGGTCAATACAATTGAAGTGATAAATGTACACTTGGCTCATGTGAAAGCCCCGGGGGAAGATTTATGGTGGGAGGGCAGTGATATGCGTGGGAATTTCAGTAAGTGGTGGAGCTGAGATACAGAGGGATCAGAATGAGAGGGTGAGACCCAACTATTGAGCTAAGAGAAGCAAAGTTTAGAAAGAACCACTGAATCAAGATCATGGCTGCAAAGGGAAACTTGACTCAAGGAAGGTTTCAGGTCAATGCTAACCCAGATGCCCCAGGTTTGCCCAGGGGACACCTGAGAGCCTTTAGCACTGACAGCTTCTGCTGTGAGATGAGTAATAATTCCCTCTCCTTTTCTTAGAGGACTCTCTTAAAGCCAATGAGATGACAGGTGACAAAAAAGCTTACAAAAATCTTGGTGATGTCCTACATAACTGGAAACAAATGTCGCTCCGTGGCACGTGGGATCCTCCCGGACCGGGGCACGAACCCGCGTCCCCTGCATCGGCAGGCGGACTCCCAACCACTGCGCCACCAGGGAAGCCCGATGTTATGTCTTTTTAAAAAAGATAATTCCTACCATTACTCTCTTTTGATGCATCATATAACTAAGGAACACTCATTTTAGTGGTGTAGCTAAAAATCAGAACCTACCAATCAATTGCCTTTGTGTTGTGCTTATCTGTATCCAGACCTCTCCTTAAATTTTTCATCAACAGTAGGGAGAAAGTGGGTGCAAATGGCAGAGATCTCAGGAGCAAGAGTGGCCACTGGCATGGACAAGAGGCAAAAGGTGAGAGGTGCCCCATTAAGGTAGCTTTCATTTTTTCCTCTATTGAGCTCTTTGCCTAAGTTCAGGACTGGACTTGCTGTGAGGGGAAAAGCCCACATCATTTCCCTGTTATGGTAACTGAGCAACTACAGCACATACTTTATCAATTATGTTTCATTTGGGTGAAACTTCACTTTGGAATTTATCATAAGAAAAATCTTGGGAAAGATGCAGAAAGTAAATCTAGTTTTCTTCTTGTCGTTATGTTTATTTTTAAAGAATTAATTTGATCATGGTTTGGTGTTGAGGATGTCTTCAGATGATGCCTAAAAGGGTGGTGAACACAGTCCAGAGTAACTTCTTAGCTTTTTTGCCTACCTCAACGTACACAAAAGATGACATTCTTAGAGCATTTCTACCTACTAAAGAATTTAAGGGAATGAAGGTCATTGTTATCATACAGGAAGAGTCTTGAATTTGTTTTAAAAGGTGAAAAATTGAAAGAGTTAGATGCTCTAACTGTTGTTAATGACTAATCTCTTGTGACTCCCTCAAAATGGATGGCAACACCCGAGGTGTGCTAATAATATAGTCTGAGATGCTCTTGTCCAGAAACCCTCTTGAGGACTCGAGATCCAGCTGAGACAACTCTTCCCACTCCAGAGTTCCAAGAATTCCACAGAACTCCTCTCACTCCAAACCATAGGATTTCTGGATAAGATGCAAAAACTTTTAAAATATATGTATAGCTTGAAAGGAAATACCTAGGCACCAGAACAGAAGATGGAACTCAAAACTAGAGCAATATGTGTATGAGATGACATCAAAGTCCTGGGGACACTGGGCCCAGTCACAGGCTGTGTATGGCTGTGTATCCATATAGGGATGAAGGCCATGACTGAGGGCTCACACCAGGTGGGGAACTAGAACCAAGACCTCTGCTTAAGAGCAGAGTCCTGGAGGTCTGGCCTACTGTGAAGAGAGCATCAGACACACCACACTGGTTGCATAAAGGAAGCTTGTGCCCTTGGCACTTTGTGCATAAGAAGGAGTCTCCTCTGAGAAATTAAAAGTCCATGCAGGGGTTTCCCTGATGCTGCAGTGGTTGAGAATCCACCTGCCAATGCAGGGGACACAGGTTCGATCCCTGGTCCGGGAAGATCCCACATGCCGTGGAGCACCTAAGTCCGTGTGCCACAACTACTGAGCCTGTGCTCTAGAGCCCGTGCTCCACAACAAGAGAAGCCACCGCAATGAGAAGCCCACGCACTGCAACGAAGAGTAGCCCCCACTCGCCACAACTAGAGAAAGCCCACGCGCAGCAATGAAGACCCAACACAGCCAAAGTTAAATAAATAAAATAAATTTCTAAAAACAAAAACCTATGCAGAGGTATAAGATCTGAATTAATACCATCCACATGGTATGAGAATCCCAAGCCCAGAAATTAGTATGAAAATGGGTCCTGAACGGGGTGGAATTCCCGAGAGCTGGGCTGGAAGCAAACACAAAATCTTTTTTTGAGGACACTTTTATAATGCAAAGCACCTGGAATATCTAAAGAAACAATGTACCTGCTAAAGATATGCTCACAATTAAAACTTACGGATTACATGAGGAAATGATCCACCATGAGGGAGAGTCGGGAGACAATAAATGAGAGAATTAGCACCCCAGGAACTTGAGATAATACAGAATAAAATAAAACAATTAAGAGACAATAAGGGCTTCCCTGGTGGCGCAGTGGTTGAGAGTCTGCCTGCCGATGCAGGGGACACGGGTTCGTGCCCCGGTCCGGGAAGATCCCACATGCCGCGGAGCGGCTGGGCCCGTGAGCCATGGCCACTGAGCCTGCGCGTCTGGAGCCTGTGCTCCGCAACGGGAGAGGCCACAACAGTGAGAGGTCCGCATACCCCCCAAAAAAAAAAAAAAAAAAAAAGAGAGACAATAAAATAAGAAAATGCAAGGAAGAGAAGATGAAACGAATAGATTATTTAGTAAAAGAAAGATGTTAGAATGTGATATAAGCGCACATATTCCCACAAAGTCACCGAGTCATAATGGATCCAAATAGAAACGAAAGAATTGAAGGTAAACTTGACATTTTTTGATTGTTATACTTTGGAACAGTTTACCTGCAGGGATAATGGAAACTCAATTATGTGACTCTCATAGCATTATAATTAAAACCATCTGATGGGTTTAGTTTATATTATAAATGCATAAACTTTTCATTGATTTTGAGCTGCTACATGAATAAATTCTCTTCCATAGAAACATTTTTCTAGTTTTTAACTCTTATCATCATCAAAATAATGCATCTTTATTATTTGAGACAAATTCCGAAATATGGTAAAGAGGCAAAAAAAACTCAATAGTCTCACTACCCTGAAACACTATTAACATTTTAGTATATTCCCTTCCAGTTCTTCTTTCTGTGCACTGTGTCCTTACAGAGCTAAACTTGTACTGAAACGCAACTTAGTAGGCCCTTGATTTTATAAATTTAACATTATGTCATGAGTATTTACCCATGTCCTTTAAAGTTGTTATAAATATAGCTTAAAGGGTTGCATAATATTTCCTCATGGATATAGCATTTATCTCATAATTCTTTTATTATTGCCTATTCAGATTGCTTCCATTTTTTTCATTTCTATAACTCTGAAATAAATATTTGTGCATAAATCTTTGTTCACAGGGTTGATTATGCCCTGAGACTGTAGCTATGATTTTTTAAATAAATTTATTTATTTATTTATTTATTTATTTATTTATTTTTGGCTGTGTTGGGCCTTCATTGCTGCTCATGGGTTTTCTTAGTTGCAGTAAGCGGGGGCTACTCTTCATTGCGGTGTGAAGGCTTCTCATTGTGGTGGCTTCTCTTGTTGCAGAGCACGGGCCCTAGGTGCGTGGGTTTCAGTCGTTGTGGCTCGCAGCCTTCTGTAGTTGTGGCTTACAGGCTTCCTTAGTCGTGGTGCACAGGCCTAGTTGCTCCACAGCATGTGGGATCTTCCTGAACCAGGGCTCAAACCCGTGTCCCCTGCATTGGTAGGCAGATTCTCAACCACTGCGCCACCAGGGAAGCCCATACAATTTTTTTTAAATCACGGGACAAGACTTGATTTTATAATTCATGTTTTCAAATGTATTTTTTCCCATTCAACAAAATTTATTGAGTATGTACTATATACACTTATTATTGTGCGGTTTTTTCCTCTGATTGTCAAAATCACATGCACTGTAGAAAATCTGGCAACCATACACACATGTGCAAGTGTGTGTGTGTGTGTGTGTGTGTGTGTGTGTGTGTGTGTGTGTAAAAGGAAAAAGTAGGAAAGAAGAAGCATGAGGGAATTCACCTACCTTCTTTGTATAGGATCTAAGTCAGTAAAGAGAAAACTCGAGTTTATTTCATTTGATCTTTAGAATATATCTGCACTAAAACAGGTGAATTAGATTACTTCCTTCCCAGACTTTCTTCCATTATAATTCTAGGATTTGATGACAACTTTTGTAGCTACATTCAAAAATGGTGTTAATAGGGAGGGTGGGAGGGAGGGAGACGCAAGAGGGAAGAGATATGGGAACGTATGTATATGTATAACTGATTCACTTCGTTATAAAGCAGTAACTAACACACCATTGTAAAGCAATTATACTCTAATAAAGATGTAAAAAAAAAAAATGGTGTTAGCTTACCAAAATGTCCATTCAACTAGAGCTTGTACCCATTGGAGCCACGTTTATAAACACTAGCTCTTCATTTTGTTTCAACTAAGAGAAGTAACACTAACCCGATGTGATCAACTGTATCAAATTTACCCCACAATAACAACTTCCTAAAAAATCCAAATTAAAAAAAATTAAGTTGAACCTATTTCAAGTAGGCCAACAACTGATTTTCTGTCTTACACACTAGATATGTTGTTTTGCTTGTCTATTTAGGTTCTGCATTGCAGAGAAAAGAATTTAAAAGTCATAATGCTAAAATCTGGAAATAATATACAGCAGGGGGGAAAAAATCAAAGGACAGCAAATTCCTGTTGAATTCTCTGCTCTAAGTGCTGGATTCTTCTAGCACAGAGCTCTTAACTTCAAGGGCACTGTGTGTGGTTATGCGTTTATACACTGACTAGTCCTGGAGGGTGACATTCGCAGTGAGCCCTGGTTGAGGACTCAAGCTTTGTAAGTCAGTTTGTGAATATATATATATATATATATATATATATATGTTTATTTATTTATTTATTTATATATAAAATAAGATAGACTGAGATGACTTCAGAAAGAAGAAATGACGATTTATTGTTATGAAGGGACTCATTTCTGAAGAAACAAAGAAAAGTGACAATCCTGTACACAGTTCAGGAAAATGAAACACCATTTTGCAGAGGAAATGTCTTTTGCACAGAGCACCAGGCTGGGATAGCACCATCACCAAATTTTTGAAAGGTGGCTGTCAAATGTTGAAGCTATGTATCGAAATATGGATTTTGTATCTTTATGTGTGTGATTTTGTGTACTGGGATTGTAGTTACTTGCCCTTTAGGATAGTTTTAGGTGCTATCATTAAGTGCCAAATATACTGCCTATGAAGTTGATTAATTTACCAAATATTTTGCAAACACCCACGTTATGCAATATAAGATGTGAGGTCCTATAAGGATTAAAAAGATGAGTAAGGTATAAACCTTGACTTCATGTAGCTTGGACTTAATTTGGAATATAAGCATATAAGAATACATACGGTAGAGAAATACAAGATTTAAAATAAAAAGCTGAGGCTACAAGTGTATGTCAGAAAGAAATTTAAGAAAATAGAAATTTAAGGAAATAGAAATTACTGTAATTTAGTACTGAAATAATTCCTTAAACAATGTTCAGTGGTAAGGAAGAGGAAGCTCAAAATGAATAACAGGAAAAACTACAAGCTGGTTTTCACTCTGCAAGAATAGTTTCTCTTGTGCTTATACTCCCCGTCTGTGACTTTTTCAAACCACTGGCCTAAACAAATGACTCAAAAATCTAAGAAACGGGTGGACCCAGGCGGATAGATTCTGACTCTCCCAGCCTGAGCAAGCCCATAAAGTCAGGCTTGCCACAAGACTGATAATGGGTGCTGTCTAGAACTGGCTTTTGAAGACGGCAGCTTCTTGACTTTCTGCTCTGTGGCCAGCACTTTCCTCGGGAGTCAGGTAAGACTGGGTTTAGAACCCGGAGCAAGTGGCCTGTGCCTTCCTTTTCTCATCTGAAAAATGGGAAAACAGTGAGCTCCTCCAGGAGGGATAATTAACATATGAAGACCATTTGCTACAGTGCCTGGCACACAGAAGTTTCAAAGAAAATATAGCAGGTGTTGAGCAGCTGTTTAGTAAGGAAAGATTGAGCTTGGAGCCAGACAGATGGAGTTTGGGTGTTGGCTATGTCACTTACAGCTTAGTAGCCCTGGGCAGGTCACTTCAACCCTGTACCTCAGTTTCCTCATGCCTAAAATGGGAATAACGAGAGCACCTGCTTTGTGGAGAGTTGTGAGGAATGAATGAGTTAATACATGTACAGTGCCTGACACACAGAAAATTCTCAATAAAAATCTTAGCCATTCATTAGAATAGGAAATAGCAAATTATTTTACCTATCTCACAAGGTTGTTGGGAGGTTAATATAAAACAATCCATAAAGGTACTTAGTGAAGCTTCTAGCTCATAATAAGTACTCAATCAGAGTTACATATTACTTTGGTGATTATTATTACTATGATTATTGGTATTTTACTATATTGAATAGTTCTGTAGTATAAAACAGATTTCTACATTTCTAACGATGATTTATTATTCATAATTAATTAGATGCTATCATAAGTTGGTAAAAAACAGGTTTTCATATATGGCTGAGAAAAGATGTGAATTAAAAAGGGTTCCAATAATATAATTAAAGAAAACACTAAATTGATTAGCCTTTCTGGAAATGTCTTACTTTACTACTTTCCAGCTCTTTGTAATAACAGATTTTCTGAGTTTTCAACATTTTGCCATCTGAGTTAGTTAAAGATATATTTATTTCTCCTGCAGTCATTTGAGTCAGTCCCCTGGTATTCAGCTAAATTGAACTCCGGTATTTTGGAACAGTATCTGTTGACACAAATACATTTGGCATCACTAGGGAATTTAAAACTACATACAGACAGCGTCATGATCCCTCACACTCAAGATGATCCAGTATTATTATGAAGTACAAGGAGTTGCTAAAAAGTTTCATGCCGTCATTTCTATACTGAGCATATGGGCATGTTAGTGTCTGGTTAGCAATGGCAGTTACAAAGATTAAATTATAGTATTGCAAACATACTTAATGACCTATATTAGGTGCTTTGCTATTTTGCTCAAAAAAAAAAAAAAATAGAAATGGGAATCTGGTAAGATATGCAGCAAGATATGTAACTATTTAACTCACCCTGTATCTGATTTTGCGGTGATTGTGTGGGGTGAGAACAGTTCCCTCACTCACTTCCTCGCAGAGGCATATCTGATTCTAACTCACCTGGAAGAGACAGATGCCCACTTGAGATTTTGTTTTGGTCTTGCCTAGATATTTCCAGTCTACACAATTCCCTGATGGCTAAATTAAACTAAAAATCTAAGAATTCTGGAAACTGATTCACCTGGGAAGAACATTTGTGGCTCTGGGTCTTCTGCAACAACATTTTATTTTTCTAAGTAAAGAAGTAACATGAGGAGGCCCTTAGTGCTGAAGGACCAGACTTTGTCACCTTGCCTCGGTTTCAGGTTTTCATGGGGCCTGTCAGAGGTCAAGAGAGGCCCAGGCCAGTCCTATATTAAACCAAAACAAAATAAAAAAGAAAGAAAAAGAAGGAAAAGAAGTCCAAAATAGAAATGAAAGTTACAAAATTTGTGGTATATTTTCAATGTCAATATCTAAGGAGTAAACTGTTTCAACCTACACATGTACACGTGTATTTATCCAGTTCAATATAATTATGCCATTCCCAAAATGATTAAAGGAGTCATTAGGGGATTTATGAAAAATATTGATACATCATACACAACAGATGTGGCCCAGTAATGAGACCCAGAATTAAGTTGGGTGGTGATATCTTCTTTCTTCAAACCTGCCAATGCTTCTCTGTAATTATAGGTATAACCTGATGGCCTTGAGGCCCTTTGTGACAGAGGACCGGGGCCAGTGGCCCTCGTGGTGTTCCCCTTTGTAGGCCCAGGGCATCTGCACTTGGGAATATCCAGCTTATATAGGTACCACTGCCTGTTTTTTTTAATGTCAACTCTCTCCTGCGGTCAAAGAGTGGATTAGCCTGTTAGTCTGGGCTGAACTGGCACACTTACTAATGGAATCCATTTGTTTTTTTCCACTTCTATGTGTTTATTGCTCTTTGAGAAAGAAGATCAGCTTGATCCCTTGTTTTCAGTGAATAACAGTCAAAGTGCAGCCTAGGAGCTTCCCTGGTGGCGCAGTGATTGAGAGTCCGCCTGCCGATGCAGGGGACACGGGTTCATGCCCCGGTCCGGGAAGATCCCACATGCCGCGGAGCGGTTGGGCCCATGAGCCATGGCCGCTGAGCCTGTGCGTCCGGAGCCTGTGCTCCGCACCGGGAGAGGCCACAACAGTGAGAGGCCCGCGTACCGCAAAAAGAAACAAAAAACAAAAACAAACAAAAATAAAAGTGCAGCCTAGACTAGAATGACAAGTGTACAGTGATAGAATCAATAGGCCTTGGGTGGGAGGCAATGGAGGACATAGATTTTGAGCAGGAGACAAAAATAAGCGCACACATTCTTAAAGGAGGCTACTGATGAGGGCTCTTTCTACAAGAGAGGACCTCTCAGTAGCCTAAGAGGAGCCTGGAAACTAATGAAAGCCTCCTAACAGGAGCACGCTGGTCAAAGCTCGGTCCAGCTCTGGGCTGTTATTGCCCTTGCAGCCATTATCTCTGACTTGTTAGGAAGGCATGAGGTTTCCAACTGGGCTGAGTAACCGTGAGTTCACATGGGGATTGTCCACTTCCGTGAAATGTCATTTTCAGATATCAGAGGAGGCTTCCATGTCTTCATTTCCTAGGAAAAGCTAGGAATGAGGGAAAGGAGGAGGGACAGAGGGAGAGAGAAGAGTAAGATGGAATCTTGGCAGATGGCAGTCGGTGCCAGTGAGTTAAGAAGGCTTGAGCTGGGTGGAGGGAACCTGAGGATTGGGAACCTTGGCGTGAGACCCAGGGAGAGGGAACAGACATAAGCGAAGGGAGGGATAACAACCAGCTGGCCTCAGCCTGGGGGAGGAGAGGTCCCACTGTATGACCCTGTGGAGAAGGACTCATGAAAAAGTCTGAAGCTGGTTTAAAATGACAGTTTATACAGTTTGTCAGATGGGGGAGTGGGATGGCCAGTTGGGATGGTGGGGATACAAAGAAGGCTTAAGGCTTGGGGCCAGTGTCCCAGAAACCCCTCTCCCTGCTTCTCATTCCTTTCACTAAGATGCACTGCTAAATAACTTAATTGATGAATAAAAGGGTTACAAACTTTTTGATACATCTTATCTGGCTTCCATGCAGAAGCTGAGGGCCTTTGTTAAAGTATGTCAGGTCCAACTGTTCTCCAGTGGTTTCCTGTCTCCCCAGAGTATAATCTGAAGTTCTTTCCAAGGCCTGCAGGGTACTTGAGGACCCAGCGGTGCCCTGCTGCCTCTTCTGACTTCTCTGCTTCCTTTCTCCCCTCAGCCACCCTTCCAGGCCCCAGACCCCTTTGCTTTCCTCTAATGCAAACGACCAAGACTTGGCCCACCCTGGTCCCCAGACTCCATAGGGCTGGTACCTTCTCACTTCATTAAGACCTCTTTCTCTGAATTTATTAGTTTCCTGGGGCAGCCATAACAAAGTACTATAGACTGGGTAGGCTTAAACAATGGAAATTAATTTTCTCACCACTCTGGAGGCTGAAAGCCTAAGATCAAGGTGCTAGTAAGGTTGGTTTCCTCTGAGAGGTGTGAGGGAAGGATCAGTTCCAGGTCTCTCTCCTTGGGTTACAGGTGGCCGACTTCTCCCTGTGTCTTCACATGGTCTTCCTTCTATGTGTCTGTGTCCAAATTTCCTCTTCTTAAAAGGATCCCAGTCATAATAGATTAGGGGTTACCCTAATGATCTCACTGTAGCTTATTACCACTTTAAAGACCCTATCTCCAAATATGGTCACATTTTGAGGTACTGGGGGTTAGGACTTCAACATATAAATTTTAAGGGGGACAGTTTTATGGGACAGTTAAGCCCGTGTTAGCCTCTTATCAAAGAAGACTCCCTGACACATCCAAAGTAGTGTCCCTGTTAACTGACACACATTTATTCTTTTGTGTGTGTGTGTGTGTGTGTGTGTGTGTGTGGTACACGGGCCTCTCACTGTTGTGGCCTCTCCCGTTGTGGACCACAGGCTCCGGACGCACAGGCTCAGCGGCCATAGCTCACGGGCCCAGCCGCTCCGCGGCATGTGGGATCTTCCCAGACCGGGGCACAAACCCGCGTCCCCTGCACCGGCAGGTGGACTCTCAACCACTGTGCCACCAGGGAAGCCCTATTTATTCATTTTTGAAGGTCTCCTACTTCAGTGTCAACCCTAGAGGGCCAAATTCTTTGTTTTGTTAACCAATGTATCTCTAGTGCCTAGCTGATGCCTGGAAAGTAGCAGGTGCTCAATGAATATTCATGAAAGGGTGAATGCATATTATGAAACCATTACAAATTACTCTGCAAAAAGCAATGACAGAGAAAGATGTTCAAGGTATACTGTTAGGTGAAGAAAGCACATTTAAAAAAACTGCATGTGTAGCATAGTTTCATTTTAAAGTCATATACATATAATTTATCTTTATTAAAATAAGACTTAGAGAACAAAACAAAAAAATAAAGCTTGGAGAGATATGCAAAAAAATGGTAATAGTGGGTGGCTCTGGGGGTGGGATTTTGATTTCTCATTTATGTGTATTTTCTAATTTCTCTTTAGTGAATATATATTACTTCTGTAAGAGTAAAAAGACAATAAATTTATTAAAAGTTAATAGAAGATATTTACTCATAACTCGTAACTGGCTGTTACGTTAAGAGAGAAAACATACATTATTTGTCTTTTTCACTGGGGAACGGTAGGAAACAGTACATGGGCAGTCCCTTGGAGCCCAGTGGCTGAGAGCACAGCCCACGGAATCCATGTAGCCTGGATTCAAGTCTTCATGTTCCACCTTCTAGATTTGTCATCTAGGTATACCTGTCAATTGTACTGAGTCTCAGTTTCTCATCTATAAAATGGGGTAATAGTGGTACACTCAAGACTTGGGGCTGCCTTCCATCTCTGGCCCAGACTGGAATTTGATTCTTTTGAGCTCAATGATTTAGAAATTTTAGGACACAGAAAGTCAGGGACCAATCCAAGGGTTTGACTCTCCCTTTATTCTCTGTCAAGGGCAGACCAAGCAATATCAAAAGTACCCCTCGGGCTTCCCTGGTGGCGCAGTGGTTGAGAGTCCGCCTGCCGATGCAGGAGACACGGGTTCGTGCCCCCGTTCGGGAAGATCCCACATGCCGCGGAGCGGCTGGGCCCGTGAGCCATGGCCGCTGAGCCTGCGCGTCCGGAGCCTGTGCTCCACAACGGGAGAGGCCGCAGCAGTGAGAGGCCTGCGTACCGCAAAAAAAAAAAAAAAAAGTACCCCTCACATTGCTTCAGGTACAGGGCCTGGGATGGGGGGAATAATGAGGCACTTGCTGCCAGTGCCGAGTTTTTAAGGGGATATCAAAACAATGATCAAGATAAACAATATTTTAATGGAATATTTTTAATGAAAATACGTTTAAAAATCTATAATGAACAAAATATCAACAATTTTAATAGAGCCAGATAAGTATCACTAATTTCTCCTTTGTTTCAGGTTCCATTATGGCTCAGCGTGGCACTGCTCCCAGCCCACAGACTGAAGGTGGGGAACTTTCAATTATTCAAATCATTATTAATAGCTACTTAATTATAATTAATTATCCAAATTATCCTGAGCCTCAGAAGTGGCATTGCTCTCTCTGTGATGATTTGGCCCTCAGTCAAGGCCCTGTAAGGATACCTGTAGGGAATGTATATTTTTCTGATCCGGTTTATGTCTTTCTCCTCAGCAGACACCTAATTACAATTGCTACCTAACCACGACCTTCTTATCTCATTGAGGACTCTGAGAGGCAAGTTTCTCCCTATTCTTTTATAGAAACATAAAATGCCAGCAAAGCATGATTTCTACCCAAAAGAGCGCTAAACAGAGCTTGCAGATGTTTCAGGCCTCTCCCCTGATACTTCAGGGGAGAAGGGCACACAGACCTTGGCATACCTTGCTTCAAAAACAGGCAATAGCAAACAGCGTGTTCATTCCACCTACTTCCCAGAAGGGAAGATCCTTATGTAATGGGTCAGATGGGCCTTTGGTCCCATGTGGAGAGTCTCCCTGAGGGACTTTTATATTACTGTATCATGGGGGTTTTGTGGGTATTCGTTTCTGCATGTCAAGCACTTCACAGTACACATTCACATGGAAATTACTAATTAAAAGTAGCAGTGATTATAACATTTAGAGTGCTGTTTTCATCAATGGTTTCATTTTGCATAGGACACCTCCTTTGCTGAAACCATAGATTCTAATTTGCTCTGTCAAAGTTATCACTAGAAAAATAAGATATTCTTAGCATGTAAACTATAGGAAATTTCCTCTATTACTCTTCTCCATTTGATTTAATGGACTATATGTTACTTTCAACATATAAGTTGGGACATCACAAAATAAACTGAACCTATGGCAAATTTGTTTCTGCAGAAATCTGTGTTCTTTCTAGTTACCCAAAAACTCAAGAGACCAAGGGGGGAAAGGAATTATTTGAATGGTGGATAGTGCATAAGACTTAGGTATGGTTGCAGTAATTTAGCATAATCCATTGTAAGGTGATGGTCTGGACGAACTTCATAACAGTGAAGAAGTTAGCTTTGAGGTTTTTTTTCTCTAATTGAAGGAATGCCGCTCACTACACCTCCCCCATATTGTTATTTATTTATTTATTTTAATTTTTAATTTTTTGGCCTCACCGTGCGGCATGTGGGATCTTAGTTCCCCATCCAGGGATCAAACCTGCGCTCCCTGCATTGGAAGCACAGAGTCTTAACCGCTGGACCACCAGGGAAGTCCCTTCCCCATATTTTTAGATTAATGTCTTTACCAGAGAAGTAAAACACACTGGGATTACATATCCTTGTCTAGTAAGAAGTCTGACTACTCCAAGACCACCATGTGGTGAGGGATGTCTAGCCAGACCCAGATGTTCCAGCCTTCGCAGACCAGGCACCTGACGTAGGAGTGAAGAAGCCACTGTGGACATTCCAGCCTCAGGAGACGTGACATGGAGAGGAGCCCAGCCAACAGCCAGGACAGACACTCCAGCTGTGTGGCCCTGTGTGAGCCATCTTGGCCATGTCCAGTTGCTAGATGCACTCCCGCTGAGGCCCCAGCTGTCCTGGAAAAGGGATGAGTGGTCCCCACTGTGCCCTGCCTCACCCATAAAATTGTGAGTGTTAGAAAATGACTGTTGTTTAAAAATGCTGCAGGGGAACAGAAACTAGAAGCAGAGGCATAAAAGAGAATAGAGAAGACTGAAAAATAAAAAATAATTATAACAGTTTTCAAATTGTGATTGTTGGTGCTCTCAATTCAACTTTTTCATTCATTTATCTGTTCATTCAAGAAAAATGTATCGAGACCACCGCAAGCTAGGTATTATACTTAGTGCCAGGGATACCAAAAAGCTGAATAAAATAGCTCTGTCCTCAGGGGAGTGGCTAGCTTAATGAGGGTGTCAAACAATCGCCACACAATGTGATACAAGGCTGCTTTACAGAAGGAACTCATGCACTGAAGATGTAGAATCTCACAGCCTTGAGGGAGTCAGAGAATCAGTGCCCAGGAGGACATGCTTGAGTTAAGCCTCAAAGAATGAGTAGAGGTTTACCAGATGGCCAAGGTGGGACAGCGCAAACCAATTGCAAAGAACAGGGTAGACTCATTTTGAACATTGGCTTCAGCTGCGTCTGTGGTCTCAGCTTTTCTCTGCCTCTCCTGGGCAAAGCATTGATTGCATAAACAAAGTATTATTTTCAGAGGAGTATTTGATTTTATCTACGTAGTAAGTACAACTGGAATGAAACAACTCATGGGGTGTATGGCATTACTCAACCTAGGCTCATCAAATGAGCACCCTACAGAGGCCAGGTCTAGTCGCTAGAAGGGACAAGGCCTTACCCGCCCCCCAAATGTAACCTAAGTCGTTGGGTTTTTCTCCAAGTGTTCTTTCTATTCAAATATAACTCTTAAGGCAAGTTCCCTGGCCCCTACCTCCATCCAGTTTGCTGTCCTAATCCCTTCTGATAGAAAAGTTCTAGAGGTACTTCAGGGTGGATGCCATGCTATGAGTATAAAAATCGATTTGTCTCCAGAACAGGACAATAGGGCCATCATGAGAAAAAATTCATGTCCTAAAGTCTATGATCTTTGTTTCTAGAAGGCAAACCTGGTTAAAAAGACATCTTCAAACTTTTCCGTGCTGTCAAGTTTAATGAAACTCCTCCTTCTAATATCAACTTCATTTGAGGAAGCTGCTGTCAAAAAGGCTACTAGGAGATACTGAGGGGAACACGTTAAATCATTGCAAGAAAATGGTTCTAACTTCAGTAAGGCAACTTTAAGAGAATAAAACTGAAATATCTTAAATGTACCAAGATGTCACACAAGGGAAACAAATGGAAATATGGAAATGCTGGGAGGAAAGGCACATTGGCATGATTAAGAAAAATACAATTGAAAGCATCTAATGTGTTTTTTTTTAAACACTCTGCCTTGTTCTAAGTGGATTTGGCAGTGAGTTATTTCCTGGGCAAGTGTAGAGGGGAGCTCTCTTATGAAACTAGTTAAGTGCAGACCACATGCTTTTACAGTCTTTGGAGCTGGGAGTAGAGCTGGCATCTGCTTTAGAAAACCAGGAGAGAAAGGCACTTCCACCCCCACTTGGAGGTGATTGAAGGAAGCACTAACAGTGGGATGAGAAAGATTTTAGATTTCCCGTAACACTTAGACAAATGGAAGTAAATAAACCATTAAATGGCAGAGAAAAATAACCGTCCCAAGAAGGCAAAAGGAAACCCCTAGTCTCTCTTAAAACTGCAGCCTTTTTCCTAGAACTTGTCTCAGAAAGTTTGTCTCTGATGTTTGCTTTGGAATTGTAGCCACAGGGGACGTTTGGGGCCAGAACTGACCTGTCCAGTGAGCATTAATTGCCCTGATGGTATGGTAAACTAACACCTTTTCGGGTTTTTTTTAGAGCATTATTTCAACTAAATTCGCATTTTCATCTCAACGGACTTACTTGGCAGAAAGAAACCTAGATGTTGTGAGAAGAGAGAAGGTGGGAGAAGAATTCAGAAGGAGTAGAAAAAGACACCTAGAAGAGACACTGGGTAGTTTACTACAATGGTACTGACTATACCAGTACCATTGAATGCTCTACTTACTAAAAAATCCGGATTATAATGTTCTGAAGTTGGGAATGAGAGAAGTCAAGTTGTTCCACATCAAATCAGGTATAATAGTTATTCTTAACTTTTTTTGTTTACATACATCATTGAGAATATGATGATAAGGGTAGACTCTATGTCCGGAAAAAATGTACATATTACTTACACACAGAATCCTCTTCTATAAGAACTAGTCATAATACTCAAGATAGAATCCAATTAGTTACAACACACAAATATATAATCCTGTTCACTTGACCATCATAGACTTTCTTGCATCTAACCTAGTTTCATTCTAGAGTTTAAGCCTCTCTCCACTTTTTCTGTCCTCTTAGCTTAAGACAAGATCATTACAGAACTCCTTGTATAAAATTTTCATATGTGCTTGCAAAGGGCTATGAAATTTTATCATGATCATTCTTGAAGTTGAAACTTCTCTAATCTTTTCTTACAGATTGTTCGTTACAGAGAGTGCTTTCAATATCCAGTTTCAATATCTAGTTCTTCCTTCTGCATTAGTCACTCAGCTATATGATTACATTTTCTGAGCCTCCCTTGCAGCTCTGTGTGGCCATGTGACTAAGCTTTAAACCAATGATATGTAAGCACTGTACTATGTGGATCTTCTGAAAAATCTCCCTTCTCCTCCTTCACACTACTGTCTGGAATGAAGTCACAATAGATGGAGACCAATAACCATCCTGGGCCATGAGTTTGAGATGTGATGGAGAAGACTGTCTGTTGACTCCCCTATTAGAAGATAAATTTCATGAGAACAGGGACCTTGTTTCTCTTGGTCAAAGCAACATTCTCTGAACCTAAAAAGTGTCGCCTGTGGTAAGGGCTCGGGTATTGAACAGCTACTAAATGAATAAGATGAATGAATGAAGGAGTTTACTCCAGAACCATGTAAAACACTAATCATAAAGTTCTCCCAGGGAATGTTCAGCCATCAGTAGGCATATGCAAGGTGTCAGATTCTATCACAGAATCAAACTCTTGCTTAATTCAAACCACATTACTTCTCTTTGCTTCCTTTTGCTCTCCCAGACTTGCCGCTGTCATAAAAGGATACAGTTTTTTCTTACTGCCCTCCAATGTTCTCTTAAAACAAAATATTTTCAAATCTATTTTCATAACGATGCTTCCTAGTATTTTTTTCTGCTTAGCAAGTTAAAAATTCTTTAATTTTCAAGGTCACACCTACCTATTTTTGTATGCGTCTGCTGTTAAATGCAGACACTATTTTGAAACGATCTTAGGCGTTGTCTCAAGTCTACAAGAATCATCCAAAATGGTATCTAATGACATTCCTAGGACTTCAGACAATATTATTATTGTCATGGAATGTAGTCACTAGGTCCTAAGGATTTAACAAGATGTTGTTTACTGAAACTGAACTTCATTGAATCCTTTCCCATTCCACCGTGGTTTCCCACATTTCAATCTGTTGCCTGTTTTTGTCCCCAAACCTTACTTTTGTCCCCAAATCTTTTAAACAACTAAATTAAATATTAATCATCCTTGCTTCCCTGATATTCGAGGTGACCTTTTCCTCCTGGTATCCTTTTAATAAAGAAGAGTATTCCCTGTGGTCTTTTTTTGGTCTCTTATGTGATTAAAGCGTTTGTAAAGTTCCCACTTTTTGCAATTACATGTCATTTTCTTCTTAATTTTTTAAACTCTTCCCCCCAAAGTTGTTGCTATGTCTTTTAACTATTTGGAGGAACAAATAGTTCACATCTTCCACTTTTGTGACATACCTATTTATACCTGAGCTCCTTGGTTTTTGCTCAAATTTCTTTTCAATTTATCCAACTTTGAGGGAAGATACTGTTTCTTTTTTTGTTAGGTATATTGAGCTTTTCTGATGTGTAAACTTCTCTACACATTATCCTCTCTTTCCCAGAGTAGCTTTCCAAACAGAAGCCTATTATAATAGAGAAAAGTAGAGGTCGTCAGATGAGCTCTTCCTAAACCTGTCCTCTATCAGAAATGTCTCAATTCTGACAGACCCAGAATGGAGGTCTGTCACCCAGGTCCTCTCTCCTTGCTTTTCTCTCAGTCCAAAGCTAATCTATGCCTGCCCTGGAATGCATCCAGTTCTGCCTTCTTGGGGACCTCGCTCTGTCAATTCTGCCATCTCCTCTAACCTCAAACTCCTTTTTTCTCTATCAGCTCTCACCCTTTAACATATAAATATACTCACATTTTTTTTCCATCTTAAAAAATAAAAGCATTCTTAACTGTATATCTCCTTCTAATGACTACCACATCTCTCTTCTCAACCAAATGTTTGGGAAGAGAATCCTTGTCTCCATTTTCTCACCTCCTATTCATTTCTCCTTTTTTTTTTAGAGGGGATCACATAAAGTTCTTTATTACAGACCTACAAAAAATGAGGTAATTATGTATATTACTCTCACTTGTTTGGGTTTCGTTTTTCCTTTTTTTACAAAACAGCAGCAGGAAAGAAAAATGCAGGAGGCAGATGAGCCAGGCACTGGGGTTCAGATCAAAAGGGAGCAGGGAGACCAAGCTGTTACTGCAGGCTGGCCCCAGGACTCTGTCCCAGCATCCTGGGAGTACGGCGACAAGCCCTAGAGGGAGCAGAGAGTGGGTGGGGCAACGGCTGTCCCGGCTCGGAGGTGGCACCGCCCCTTGGGCGGCCACCCTGGCGGTCAGCCAGGTTGGGAGCACTTGAGGCTCCTGTGTTTGGAGGCCTGGTCTCCAAAGCACAGACCCACAGGGGCCAGGCAGACGGAGGAGGTGGAAAGGGCCAGGACAGAAGGGCTGTGGGTTCTATCTGGGTCCCCCGGGACCACGGGGCCCAGGTGGGCGGGGGCAGTCAGGACGCTTCCCTGCTTGTCAGACAATCAGCTTCTTCAGGAAGGCCTCCAGCTGGTCCTCATCCTTGATGCCCACAAACTTGTCCACCACATCCCCATTCTTTTTTTTTTTTTTTTTTTTTTTTGCGGTACGCGGGCCTCTCACTGCTGTGGCCTCTCCCGTCGCGGAGCACAGGCTGCAGACGCGCAGGCTCAGCAGCCATGGCTCACGGGCCCAGCCGCTCCGCGGCATGTGGGATCTTCCCGGACCGGGGCACGAACCCGTGTCCCCTACATCGGCAGGCGGACTCTCAACCACTGCACCACCAGGGAAGCCCCACATCCCCATTCTTGACGGCCGGCACGGTGGGCACAGCTGACACCTCAGACTCTATGGCAAGGTGTGTGTGGTCATCAGTATCCGGCTTGGCCATTACCACCTTTCCATGCTGCTTGGCCACCACCTTCTCTAACCTTGGCCCCAGGATCTTGCAGGGACCACACCACTGTGCATGGAGATCCACAACCACTGGTGTCTCACTGTTGACAACTCAGTCTTGAAAGTCTGGTCCGTCCTGGATGTTAAAGGCTGTTGTACAGACTCTGGTGGTGGGTGTATATTGACTGGGCTTGGCTGGGTGTTACTGTCAGGTTGTTAGGACTGTGGGGTCTGCAGGGCCCTGGAGGCAAGGGGCGCCCACTGCCCCTGAGAGGGCTTCCTGCAGATTATGGAGGCCAGGAACCTCCTCAGGAGAAGTTGCTGAGCCATCTCCCTGCAGCGAGAGCAGAGGGATGCACGGCACGGCCCTCCCCACCGGTCAAGGGCACTTCTATTCCCTATTCATTTCTTTACTCACTGCCTGCCATCCAGCTTGCACACATCCCCAGTCACCCAGTTGCGACAGCCAATGGTATTTGTAGCTTTCCTGCCCCACGGACAACACTGGACAATTACGAATGGAGCAGCTACTGGCCAGGTACTGTGCCAGGTGCTCTGCTCCAGAAATGAGAAGCAGATGTGATCCCTGCCCTCATGGGACTCACGTGATCAGTCATTCCTGATTAATACTCAGGTCCCTTGATTGCCACTGCTCGCTTTGGCAGGTTTACTTAAATGCCACTTAAATCTCCCTATTTTCGAAGACCCCTTCTTTCCTTCCCTTCCTTCTCTTCCTTCCTTCTCGCTTTCCTTCCTTTCTTCCTTTCCTTATTATACATGTCTTCTCAAGGCAATCACTTCTATACCTACAGCTTCAATTACTTTGTGCATACTCTAATGACAACACAATTTTAAATGTTTTCATTTATGTTTTCATTTACATAGGATGCCTCATTTACTAAAACCATAGGTTCCAAGTTGCTCCATGAAAAATGTGATATTCTTAGCTGTCAACATTAGGGAATTTCCCCAATCACATTTTTTAATTGATTTAATGTGTTATTTTTGAAAACATAAGCTGGGATATCACAAAATGGACTTAGCCTGCAGAGCTTTACTTTCAACCAGAGAGCTCCATTTCCATGCTCCACTTAACAGAACCTAAAATGATCTTCCTTCCCAAACCTCTTCCTTTTCCTACACTATCTAAGAAAAAGTAACCACACTCTACGTAGTTCCCTAAGCCAGAATCGTAGCAGCCATTTTTGCTTCTCTTTTCCCCTTCTCGCTCCGTATCTAGCCCCTAAGCACTTCTATTCTACCTCCCAAATGACCTCAGATCCTTTCCCTCCACTCCAATCTCTGCCACTGCCTTTAGTTTGAACCCTCACTCCTCTCTTAGATGAATATAAAGTCTCTTATTGGGTCTTGTTGCTTCCATCAGTCCTAGTTATTGTCGAGTGACCTCACTACAAACCACCTGATAGTGACTCCTTAACTTCACAACATTCAATGGCTCTCATGTTTCTGGGAAAAAAACCAAGCTCTTTACCCCAGCATCTACTTGGGGTTAATAGACCTAGGTTTGAATTTCAGGTTTAAGTACTTTGCAGCAGTGTGACCTCAGACAATTGGGCTTTCTAAGCCTTTGTCTTCTCACTGTGCCTGAGGTCATTGAGGGCAGGACTATTTCCCACAGACGGTAGGCACGTAGGCCTGGCATGTAGGAGGGACTAATCAATGTTGAATGGAGGGAAAGTATTTTAAAATCCACATCAAAAAATTGTTCCTCCTTAAAAAAAGAAAATCCTGATACACTATGCCACTTCCAACCAAATTTGACTTCTACCTTTATTTTCTGATAATCACAATAAGGTGTCTTTGGGGATCCACACAATCAGGGATCAAATCCTGGCCACACCCCTGATCAATCGTGTGCCCTTGGGAACGTTACTTAGTTTCTGTAAAATCTGTAAAATGAAGGTTTCTGAGGATTTTGTTCCCGAGGGTTAAATGACTACCTCACTTGGAACGGGGTCACGCATAGTGTTTGCCAAACGTTAACTATCGTTATAATCTTCATCAAATCAAGACCGTGGTACTCCACTTTGTGACTCTCAAGTTTGTATGAGAAAATCGTGCTTTAATGCGTTGTTGTTGGCTAAAGTAGGGAAACCTGGAAACTCCTGCCGTGGAAGAGAGAAACGGGCGAGAAAAGCGAATTGCTGAATCCCAGCGTCTCAGAGGTGGGAGGGAGGAGTTCGGTACCTAATTTATCGATGAGGAAGTGGAGGGGTGACGTGTCCTCGAGTCTCATTCAAGACACAGCCACAGCTCTTTATTGAGAGTAGGACCAGGGCCCCGGTGGTTGCTATGGTTAAACTGCAGGCGGAAACTAACACTCTTTGGAAGCCAAGACAGGAGGAGCATTCAGTTACAAAAAACGGTCAAAAATTGGGGTGTAACTAAGTTCGTTGAGCAATACATCAAATGAGTCAATTGTCGACCCGGTGAAACCGAGTTGCTAACTGAACTGGCATTTTACGAACAGGGGCTTTCTACAGAGCCCACTCACTGACTCAGGAAGGCTTCGATTAACAAACTCCCGCGGCGCTTCCCGCAGGATCGGAAAGCTCGGAGCGCGAGAGATGAATGGAAACCGGAGTCCGGGGCGCGCCGCTCGGGGGGCGGAGCAGCCGCGGGCGGAGGCGGGGCATTGTGAGTCACATGCCTGCGCGCTGAGGAGGGCGCGTGGAGGGAACTCTGGTCGTGATTGGTCCGTCGTAACCAGGTGACCGAAGGACACGTTCCGGTAGGCAAGGGCCGGCCAGGCTAGCTACTTTCAGTCGGGAGGCGGCGGCGGAAGGAGGAGGAGCTCCGGCTGCGCTCTCTCCCGGCAGTGGCTGTGCGTCTCAGCGCTTGTCTGGTCCCCACCCCTTTTAAATAAGCCGGTCTGGTCGCCGCCCTCACAGACTAGTTGGCTGCGGGGAGGCGGGGGCGGCGGGGGTGCGGCCGGGGCCGGAGCCCTGCCCGGGGCCCGGCGGCTGGGCGGACTGGCGAGCGGCGGGCGAGGTCGCGCCTGCATGCGTGGCGCAGCCCCGGCATAGCCCGGGGCTGCCAGTGCCCGCCGCGCCATTGTTGGGGGAGGGGGCGGCTGCTGAGCGCGGCGGAGTCGGGGGGCGAGCGGAGGCGGAGGCGGCGAGGAGTGGAGGCGCCCCATGGGGAACTCGCTGTCTTGTTGCGTGTCCCCCAATGCCAGCCCCAAGTTGGGCCGGCGCACGGGGTCAGCGGAGCCGGACTACGAGTCTGAGGTCTACGAGGCGGCGGCCGGGGACGCGGTGGCAGTAGCTCCGGCGCCGGCTGCCGTGGAACCCGCCGAGTTGGATTTCGGAGGTGGCGAAGGCCACCACCTGCAGCACATCAGCGACCGGGAGATGCCCGAAGGTAAGAAGCAGCGGGCGCGCCTCGCTCCTCGCGGGGTCGGCGCCGTCTGCTCTCGGGCTTACCTCTGGCTTCCGCCGCCCCCAGGGTCCCCCGGGAGGGAGCCGCCGCCTAGGGCTCCTTCTTGCCCGGAGTTGGCTCTCCCAGGGCTGGGCACCGGGGACGAAGGCTGGCTCTGCCTGGCGTCCCCACCCCTTATTCTTTACCCGTCGCGTCCGGCCAGTCTGCTTTCCTCTTCCCTACCCGAATGCCCAATTCTTTCCCCCGTTCCCATTTCCCAGCCCGGCCTGAGACCCTCCAGTCCGCGGCCCTTCCTGTTCGTGGTTCTATTTAACATCTCGTGGGACTTAGCAAAGACTTTCTGGTGTATTCTCTCTTTTCTTAATGAAAACTTAAATACTCTAACTTCGGCGTATCCATCCCGTCTCCCTATCCAGATGGCACCTAACCGAAGGAACTAGGTAAGGGCCTGATGATAGACTTCATTCGTTAAGGTAGTTGATACTCGAGACAATTAAGACAAACATTATAGGATTTGTCATTTAAATTCAAAATAGATCTGGACAGAGTCAATGTGGTGTTCTTAAGTAAAATTCTTTGGATTTTAATGTTTTCAGTCGCCCTGATAGAAGCTACTTTATCCCTTCTAACTATAATTTGAACACGATAGGAAAGAAAATGGTGGGAGGGGGCTTAAAATAACTGTGAACGGTGTGAAACGTTAATGCCACGGCTGCAGAGAATAGATTTGTTTTGTTTTTCTTTACCAAAGGAGACCCCATGGAGTTCTGATTACTTTAAAATTCCCACTTTGACACAAGTATGTCTTCAGCTGCACAACCTTAACCGACTTCATTTACCCGTTCTAAGGGGGGGGCGACGTGGTTCCTGAGACTGCTGGACAAAAGTTTCAAAGGAGAAAAAACATTCAGATTGTAATTTGTAATGTACAGGTTTGGGAGTTAACATGCCACATCCATTAAGCAGAAAAGTGTCTCCATGGCTCCCTCCCCCGCCCCCCCCCCCCACCAGTAGAATCCTATTCAACTTAATATTCAGGTAAAATTCTGAAGACTAAATGGCTGGGGGGGTGGGTGTTGTCGGGGAGGAGAGGAGAGAAAGAAGAGAGGAAATGTTTGATTTTTGCCTCTAGAATTTCGGAAAGGGATGGCTCTAGGTTAAAAAAAAATTTCTGGGTAGCATAGTGGCACTTTAATAAAGATTGTGTTCTTTGAAGTATAAAACATTGTATCATAAAGGTGTTAAAGCCCCACTGGCCCATTTGTTTCATTTAAATGCCAGAGATTATTTCATTATTTCATAGACGAAATGTCTTACAGCTCTTCTGTTTAAATTTTAGTTGGGTTTACTTAATTTCCTTAGAAGTTAGAATAATTAAGCCTGTGGATTCACCCTTATGATGGACGTGGCTTTGTAAGTGGAAACTACTCCCTTTTCAGAATAGTTAGATATTGTGAAAAAATGAACAAATTATGTGAATTAATTGTAGCTTTAAACACAAAGCATGTAAGTACTTGTGAAAACTGCTCTGCTTGTTGCTGTAAGGTAAGCCTCTAAAAGATTTTTAAAAACAGTGAGTAGTTGGCTAGTGTAGGATGAGAGACGAAAATTGGACCTTTATAGAATTCTTTTAAGATTTACAACGCATTTTCATGTGTATTTCACTTGGCCCTTCCATCTACAAATAAGGCCCGTGTATATTCTCCCTCTATTGCCGATGAAGAAGCCAAGACTTAGAGATCTGAAATGACTGTGTAACACAGCTACTGAACAAAAGAGACAGACTTGGGAGGTGGTAGATATGCCAAATTCAGTTCTTGGGATGCTTAAGAAACTGTTTAGAGCGCACCTTATATTTTATAATTTATCCATAAGTTAGGCCTATCTCAGCATACTCCAGTTTTGATTATTGCCATTCCAGTTTACTGTACACAACTCAGAAGCAACATTTACCTCTCCATTCTATGTCTGTACATTCATTGCAATGGATATGAATAAAAGTAGAAGTCATGAAGTAGCCTAAATTTACCAGTCAGGTAAACACGTTGATATATTTTAAAGAGTTTGTTCTGGTGAAATCCAATTGAAGCCGAGAATGCCCTGGACAGAGGGACATAAGGGGAAGCTGGTAAGCGGGCAGGTAAGGTACTAAGCATTTAGCATACGACTATGTATGATAAGGAAGGAGTGCTAAATCAGGAACTGGAAAAATAGAGTTCAGAGTACAGAATTTACCTTTTTATGTTTAACATGATTGTTAAAATTTCATTTCAATTTGTCTTTTTTGGGGGGGCATTCAATAAAGTGATAAGAGAAACCTCAATTTCAGCATTTGCCTATTAATTAAGTTTCCATAGAAACAAGGTCAGAACGCCAAATATAAAGTACAGGCACATTAGAAGTTTGCTCTTAATGTCTTTATTTCAGACAATTTTATATCAGTTTCCCTGGAAACTGAGAAATACCTACTCAGATATGAAACATTTTGGCTTTTCTATAGTGGAGAATTATTTGGTTACTTAGAGAAAATCGTACATAAATGATGCTCTGTCTTGTTCTTCAGAAACATTGGAGAAGAACAACATTTCTTCAAGCCATTTCAAAAAAGTAACTCCTAAGAACGTAGTATAGATTTCAGATAGACTCAAAAGAATTTTTTTTACTTCTTTGTCTTTAACAGTATATCTAATATAACTGATGGTAGTGTCATAATAGAAAATAAGATGCTACGGTCGTATTATCTGATTTTATTTTTATTCATCAACTTTTCATACAGCCTTTATGTTGTGACCTTAGGAGCTTTGCTAATTTTCTGGTGAAAGGTGCTCTCTCAAGTGACCCCTCCCTCCCATTCCCCTGAAGAGTGGGTAGGGAAGGAATTGGCAATATGATGTGGAAAAACCTCTGAGCAACAGATCTTTCCTCTCTCCAGTAGCTATTTTAAACACTTTTTTTTTTTTTTTTACTTTTTTTGGTGACAGTATTAATAAACATTTGATGTAAAAGATTTAGAAAACACAGAAAAGTCCTTCACTCACACTCAGAATATCCAGAATTTTTATGAATATTTTGGTGTTGATTCTTCCTGAACCTTTTTTATGCATATAAACATAACACTGTGTTTATTTTTACAAAGATGAGATTGTTCTTTATGTGCCACTTTGTAATGAAAAGTAATGACATGAAACTCCTGGAACTGTGCTGACACCTAGAGAGTGCTCCAGGATGATGTATTTCCATGCAGCTGCACATAGCTCTACAGCCTGCCTTTTACCAACTGTTTACTGGGCCATCGAATGGTTGGAGCATAATTCATTTACCCAGCCTTTATGGTTGAGCATCTTTTATAATCCCATTATAATGCTTTATTCAGGGGACACAGATAAAAACTGACGCATTGTATTGATACTTCCCTATAGCATTCTGATTGTACACTTTGTCTTACGACTTAATTAAATTCATAGGGTGAGTCATTTTGTAGTTAAAGTATTTTAACGTTAAATGTTCTTTTCCCAAATTAAAGTTACCATTGGTTTTTCACTGAACATTAGATTTCCTCTTTTAGGTTTTGGTGGTTCTTGGTAACCTGTCTTGTGTCTTTGATTCTGAGTAACTAAACTACTACTCTAAGAGATCTGAAAATAACTCTGGTCTTAGGTGACAGACACATCAAAAGACAGCATTAGAAGAAATCTTAGATGATGTGGGAAAATTGGGAGAAACTTAATTGGTTTTGGATACACTGAAACATGATTATTAGGCACCAGTCCAGAGGCAGGACAGACAGTGGTTAGACAAGACAAAGCCTGTACCCTAACTCAGGTCCTTACTTTCTAGAGATGCCTGGGGGCTGACAACACAAGAATAATGTCAGGTAGTGAGACACTGAGAAGAAAGAAAATGAAGGTAATGGGCTGGGGAGGAGGACAGTTTTACAAGGGGTGGTTAAAGACAGCTTCTCTCCTTAAGCAACCCATGAGCAGTCCTGAGAGAGCCATGTGAGGATGTGGGAGAAGAGGCTTCTGTGCAGTTCCTAAGAAGGGAATATGCTTGATGCGTGCAAAGGACAGAAGGATGGGTGGCTGCAGCTGAGTGAATGAATGCCAGGAGGAATATAGGGGATTAAGACCTTGTATGCCTAGTGGGCCTTGACAAAAAAATATGAATTTTAGTCTAATTGTAATGGGAAACCATTGAAGGGTTATATGCAAGGGAATGATGTTAATTCTTAGAAAAAGGGAAGGGGGGTAGAGAGGGTGGAGGGAGATGAGACCAGCTACTGTGTGAGAATAGACTGTAAGGGCGGAAGGAAGCAGGGAGGGAGACCAGTTAGGAGGCTGGTGCAGTAGCTCAGGTGAGAGCCAACAGTGGCTCGAACAAAAAAGCGATATTAATCAGGGCCTAAAATAGGCTGTAGTATATAGATTGCTCTTGCATTTCATTTGATTCTCACCATGTTCTGAGTTAGGTAGTGTAGTAATTTTTCTCTTAGGTATAAATTGAGTTGTCCAAGGTTTTAAAAATGAATATTGTTAGTAGGACTGTAAATTCCAAATGCATGGCATATAGGAACAGAATTTATTGATGACATTATGTGAGTTTCTTTAGAATACTACCTTTTTTTTTTTTTTTTTTGGCTGTACGCGGGCCTCTCACTGTTGTGGCCTCTCCCGTTGCGGAGCACAGGCTCTGGACGCACAGACTCAGCGGCCATGGCTCATGGGCCCAGCCGCTCCGCAGCATGTGGGATCTTCCCGGACCGGGGCACGAACCCATGTCCCCTGCATCAGCAGGCGGACTCTCAACCGCTGCGCCACCAGGGAAGCCCAATACTGTCTTTTTTCTCACCCTTTTGTTGTTGTTGTTTTAGCGTATTAAAGTAATAAAACTTTAGAGTTAAAACAGTAACACTGCATAATGTGAAATGAAATGAAGGTAACTTGCAACCCAGAAAGTTTCTTAAAAGTCCAAGAAACTGAGTAAAGTACTCTTTAGCAATATATAAAGCCAGGTGTACCTACCTATATGTCACCTCTCAGTCATGATCACTGTAAAACTGATTGAGGATTAAAATAAGGCAAAACTGAGAACCAAGGTAGAGGCAGGTACAGAAGCAGTTGGAAACCAGAGTTGGGAAGTTTGGAAGCCAGGATTGTCAGAAGCTAGGAAAGCAGGATCAAGGCTTGGGTGCGCAGTAGACTGGCAGGTGCAGAGCCTGCTGTGTACCCTCTGGTGAGGCAGCCCAGCTCAGGGCTGGCTGGCAGGGACTCCCTGACTGGGGTGGAAAGTGTGGACTCAAGGAGATGAAATCATCAGTTTACATGGTAATTGTAAGAATTGTAATATTTGTGTTATGAGCCGTAAAACTAATACACTGTACAGTATAGGGATGCTAGGGCAGTTCAGTAAATGCAGTGGTTACCTTTAAGTAAACTGGTGCTCAGCAGTTAGCCCAGAAACTGCTGACATCTCCTGTTTATTTGGAATATATCGAAATCAATATGTTGATATTAATCTTTCTGAAATATGCTGCTTCTGTTAGATGCTTTCTTGGTCACTTCCCTCTCCTTCTAATATTTTAACAAGGAAAAATCATTTATTGACAGTTTGATAGCATAGCTTTAACACTTTTAGCCTTCAGTAATGCATTTCATTTGTTCTAAGTTGCCTATATTTTCACATTTTTAACAACTGCAATTGAGATGGATCTTAACAACTGGTAGAATCTTAGATTGGAGGAAAAACAGTATTCAGTGTCGGTGGTGTTTTACAGGTTTCCTCTGAGGAATGTTTACATTAAGACCCGAGTTTAATTTCTTTTTAATCATACTTTTTCTACATCGACCTATCATGCTGTCAAATAAGTTGCAATTTAAATTGATAATACTAAAGTGATGGGTCTTAAAATACAATTTTAATCATAACCCCTAATCATGAGCTCAAGAATATTTCTCCTGGGTAAAACATTCTCAGAGGTTTCTAAAGAAATAACTTTAGGAAGAATCCATGTAATTTCCTGAATGCACAGTAATTTCCTGAAGTCTCTAAGTTACTGTGTGTGCATGTGGTGGGGAGAGGGATGAGCGGGGTGGTGGGCGGTAAAGCTTTACTTAATAGTTGGCAGTCTTACCTTTGTGATGGTGAAGAGTGTGGTAGGTTTTAACGTAGTCTCCTTAGGCTCTTGGGAAGATAGTTAATGGAAAGTGCAGAAATATTGTGTGTATGTATGAGTTTACTGTCTAATGGCTCACAAGTCCATTCTATAAAATAGTGATGTGGTATTTTTCATTAGCAAAAAGTGCAAGTTCTATAGAAAATTGTTAGTTATATAGGCTATAAACAGAAGATTAATATTTTCTGAAAACCTCATGCAAACTGACAGCAGTAGGGCCCTGGTGTTTACAGTACATTCAAATGATAGGCCAATTCACCAGAGTGGAAATAACACTGATAACTGTGGGAACATGGTCAAACTGTGTAACCAAAGAAATACAAATTAGATCTACGGTGAGTTTCCTCATTCATATCAGTAGGAATTTTTTTTTTTTTCAAGTATCCAAAGCAAGGGTAGGAACTCAAAATGTCATGATTGGTAGCATTATACCCTAATGTGCCCCCCACCTTCTTAGGAAGCAATTTAGCATTGTACATGGAGCCGTGAAAGCGATCTAACCTTTTGGCTTGGTCATCCCACTTCCAAAGATCTTTGCTAAGGAGATAAAACCATTATTTTAAAAAACTATATACATGAAGATTTTCCTCATAATATTTTAAGAATAGAACTTTGTAAGCAATAGGGGATTGGCTAAGTCCAGTATAGGAATAACACTTGATGGGCCAGTGTGTATTCATTAAACAATAAATATGCAACAGTGGGGTGGAGAGCGCTTGTTAGTAACAGAAGACATAAATTGTACACTAATTAGAGCTTTTTTTAACGTATAAGAAAAGCAACTAAAAGTAATGGTTGTGAATCACTGTGTTAATGATTGTGAATGATTTTTAAACAGAGCATTGTTTTGGCTCATGCAGGTTTTTATTCATGATATTTGTTAAAGGAATGAGCAAGTGACTTTTACCTTTCCCCACCTTTAGTGTGATCATCAGTACTGCTGATTAACCAGGTCTCCTTCAGTTGCAAGTTAAAAGAAATTCACAGAGTTAAGCACTACTTGACCCAGGAGTTAAATGATCTCCTCAGTTCTGCTCTCCTCTGTTGATGTCTCCTGAAAAGCCTTTCCCCTCATGATAGCAAGAGGAGTGTCCAGCAGCTCAAGACAAGCTAAGGATCCTAGAGTACAGTTCTGCCTTTCTCTTTTCTTGGGAAGTCCCAGGACAGCTGTGATTGATTGGCCAGTCCTAGGTCCTGTGCCCACCTTTGAATCCCCTAGGACAGAGTAGGGAGAGTGCCAGCTTTTTTCTGGTCACTTGGGCTGAGTTTACTTTTTTTTGCATGTTGTCATTTCTTTTCTCCCAGCCTTCTTGATTTTTGTATTTAGATCTGTAGTGGCACATCTTGGTTTGGCGTGTGTGTGTGTGTGTGTGTGTGTGTGTGTGTGTGTGTGTGTGTGTG